>NC_068439.1:18386591-18631591 GCF_023373465.1 Oncorhynchus keta
TTTGGTCAATCATTGGTCAAAGCCGTTAGCAGCTATAGTTGTTATTCTATAAATTGCAGATGAGTAAAATGATGCAGTGGCACGTCAGGGGTGGGAAAACCCCCTTTAAAAGAAGTCCTAAAGGGAACCAACCTGCAGTGGAGGGTGCCGCTGCTCCAAAAGTGAAGGAGGGAGCAGCAGCATTAGGTCCAGACCCAAACAGGAAGGGCTGAGCCGGGCCAGGGTTCAGAGAGACTGCAGGGGCAGGCAGGCTGTCCTGGCTCTGCCCAAACAAGAAGGACTTGGCTGGGGTGGCCTCAGTAGAGGCACTCTGCCCAAACAGGAAGGTACTGGGGACCGGGATGGGGGCTGGGGCAGGGGTAGAGCTGCTTGAGGAAGAGGTGGTGGTGGTGCTTGCCATGAACCCAAATGCTGGCTTTGGGGCTGCAGCATCTACAAGGAAAACAATGGAATTAAGTGAAGAATTATATCATGGTTTAAGTGTAGACAGTGTTTACATTAATTACAAACAGTTAAATAGTGAAAAATAAAAATATCACCAAAAAAATAATAAATTCCATAGTAGAACATCCATTCATAAAATCGACAAATACAAAACAGGTTAATAACAATATTAACTACTGCAGCAGAGTATTCCTCTCACCTGTTGTGCTTTGCCCAAAGCTGAATGAGGGCTTAGGGGATTCTGCTGCTGGGGTCTCACTCTGGTCTTCCGGCTTCTCAAAGGCCAAGGCAGGTGCATTGGGCTGGTCTTTAGGTGGGTCTGGCTTACTGAAGGAAAAGCCTGTAGATGGAGCTGATGCCACCCCCTCTTTACTAGGAACACTGAATAGGAACCCAGAACCCATAGAAGCAACCTCCTTCTCGTGCTTCCCAAAGGTGAAAGAAGGGGCCTTGTCTTTATCTAGTGATTCCCTGAATATGCTGCCCCCTAGTGGTGTGGTCAGCGCAGTAGCCTTGGCTTCAGCCAGCTTCCCAAACATAGGCGCTGCTGCTGTGGTGGTGGTAGTCGTGGTTTCTGTAGAAGCTCCACTGTCATTCTCTGTAGAAACAGGGAGGCTGAAAGTAGAGGAGGAGGAATCAGAGGTTGCCACCAGATGAAAGGAGAACCCACTGTAAGGGGGTTTGCTCTCCGTGCTAGCAGCTGCTGCAGTGCCGAACGAGAGCCCACCGCCGACGCCGAATTTGAACCCGGCACCCATACCGGGGGCTTCAGCCTTCTTCCCCTCGTCCACTGCAGGGGTAGAAGCAGCTGAAGCTGCAAATTTGCATCCCTCAGAGGAGCCTCCAAATTTGAAACCTGCAGAGCTGCTGGTGTCTGTCGAGGTAGAGTCAGATGAGGCAGATGCACCAAATTTGAAGCCCCCTGAAGATGAGGAGTCCAAGAGGGTGCCGCCGAATTTGAAGCCCCCAGAACCAGAGTCCGATGACGTCCCCATGCCAAACTTGAATCCCCCCGAGTCAGAAGAGGACTGGATCCCAAACGATGAGGAACCAAATGCTGAAAGAAACCAGGGATCACATTAATGAGTTCAGAATTCTGTACAAAAAAAACTTTAAAAAATACTTATGAATTTCCTTAGCACATTCAGGCTTCACATCTATCCTCAATAAAAATCAAAGATCTCGCTAAAATGACAAAGCCTCTAGAACACACAAAGATGGCAGTTGACAGCTGTACATACCTTTGGGCTCTACTTTAGCTCCAGGCTTGGGGGTCTGGCAGGCTACACACTCCTTGTCTGCTCCCTTGTTCTCAACACAGCACACATCACACTCCCACGCTCCCTCTGGCTTCTTGAACTGGGCCCCAAAGCCTAGTAGAGGAGTGGCGCTGACAGGGGTGGGAGTTAGAGAATGAGGCGCAGCCGTTGCTCCTGTTAGGTAAATGAAGATATGAGCAATCAGCAAAAATATAAACACGTACATTTGCATCAGATTTACATCATTTAAACACTTCCTTGAAGATCTTCTGATGTAAACTGAACATTTGGCCAAGATAGCAGTATGGGGCAACTTAAAAAATAAAATAATAAGCACCAGGTTGTTCTCTCGTCTCACTACCTGGCTTAGCGATCCCACAGGAAACACACTTGGTGTCCTGCGCCTTGTTCTGCACCATGCACACGCCACACTCCCATGCTCCCTCTGGCTTCTTAAACTTGTCTCCAAAGCCCAGGAGTGGGGCAGCAGCAGGCAGAGTCTTAGCCTCCAAGAAGGCAGGCATAGTCAGTGAGGCTTTAACTCCAGTCCCAGGCTTGGTTGTCTCACAGGCCACACATTTGACAGCATCAGGCTTGTTCTGAACCAGACAAGTGTCACAGTCCCAGCTTCCTGCAGGCTTTGTGAACAAGGCCCCAAAAGTTGCAGCGGGAGTAGTGGTGGTGGTGGAACCCTCCAGCCTGGACAACAAGGGTATACTGTCGGTTTTTGCTAAAGAGGGGCCAGAGTTTAGTCGTGGGGTCACAGAGGTCACACACTTAGAGTCAGTGGGTTTGTTCTGCACCACACAGGTGTCACAATCCCAGGAACCGGTTGTCGCTTTGAACAAGTCCCCAAGGGAGGGGGTGTTGGTGGACAGTGCTGGGGTCTCCTGGTGGGCTTTGGGGACAGGGGAGGTCTGAGTAACAGGAACGGCAAATCCTATGGGGAAGAAGACAAGGGGTTAAAAACCACTAAAACAAAATAGAAAACTAATGGCACTATTTGAACCCTCCCATTAAAATGGCAACATAACAGTTGCCATAACAGCTGATGGAGTACAAGTTTATGGCAACGGACTTGTGTCATCAAGATAAATCATCACAGGTAATTCTCACCAGGTCCATTCAGGAGGTCCAGAACACTGCCCTGTTTCAACACCTTGGCTGGTTTATATGGCCCTTCAAACTCATCCATGCTCTCACTGGCAGCGTGCTTCACTACAGAGACACCAATGGAAACAACTATTAGCTATTAAATTAATTTCCCTTTACGTCAAGGTTTGGATCTTGATCTTGTTCTTATCCTGGAGTTGATCCAAGCTTACCTGCTGCCAATACTGGGGTGGCCATCTTCCCGTTGGATAGTGACAGACCCGTTTTCACTACAGGTGCACTGAAGGTAAATCCAGACTGAAAGACAAAAAAATGACCAACATCCGACAGGGCAAGGTTTGGTTTCAATACCTGGTACAGAAGTAAGAATATGAATTCACTGTTGAGTGTCAAAAACAGAAACAACAATATTCTATAGGGGTAATACTGTCATCACAGCAGGCATACTCAAGCTGCAGTAAAGCTGTGGGACTTACAGACGGAGAGAAGGACGGTGGGCTAGCAGCAGTTGCCATGACGATGGGGGAGGAGAAGGTGAAAGGTGTGGAGGGAGGGGTAGAGGGGGCTGTAGTCGGTGGCACCTGGAATAAAGACGACAACTGATCCAGGTCAGTTTCAGCAGATGTCACACTATTTATTCACTAGGCCTTCATGGTTATTAGGATGAACACTGACCACATTGAAATAAAGCTAGTGGAAGTCACAATGTCAAAGCCTGCATCCCAAATGGCATCCTACAGGGCCTGGTCACAAATAGTGCACCATATAGGGAATAGGGTCAGGCGTAGTGCACCATATAGGGAATGGGGTGCCATTTGGGATGTAAGCAAATGGAGCTGGACGGACCTTGTTACGGATGGTCTCCTCCAGGACAGGTGAGGTAGTGAGAGCGGCAGTGGGCGTGACTGTGGCGGTGGGAGGTTGGAAGAAGCTGAAGCTGGGCAGACTGAAGGACGGGCTGTGGGGGAGCGAGATGGCTGGCAGGTCCGATAGCTCAGCGATCTGAAGAGAGAGTCAAATGGAGTATTTAAAACAGCATGCAGCACCAGATCATTTCTACACAGAAGGGGTATTTTTAAATCTCACTTTCAACCTTTTCTGAAGAGATTTAGAAACAAAATCATTAGTTTATCATTTGCCGGGAAACCAAACTTTTCTCCCCAGAAAGGAGAGGGGTCACAGAGAGTGAGAACGGAGAATCCACCTGGTCTTCAGGACGTTTGGAAGAGGGTCTTGTGCTGGTCCTCTCCCTCTTCATCTTCCCACCTCCTGACCCTGTGCTGCTGAATGCAGGAGTGCTGGACAGAGGGTAGGTGGGTAGAATGCTGCTTGTGCTTTGAGAAGGACCTGCCACTGCTTCAGGAATCAGAGGGGATTGTCTTGTGGGCTGGAGGCAAAGCAGAGGTGGAACATGAAACGCAAGCAGCAGTCTGGCTGTAATTTGGAAAGCAACTCTGGAATAAAACAGACTTAGTTTGTAAAGGCTTCTACACATATCTATCCAACCATCTATGGACAGGTCTTAAATGAATCAGCATGGTGTGTGGTCTCAGTTGATCGCCGCTGGACACAGTAGCTGGACATCGTAGTTGGTCCCGATTCAACATGTAGAAACAGTCATTGACGGTCTGAGTTCGGGGAAAACTTCCCAACACATTATCTATAGTTAATTTGCGGTAGTTGGATGGATACGTAGAAGCCATTAGCTGACTAGGTGGTGCTAGGGGTCCTCACCGTGTCTCTAGGGGTTCGAGCCAGGCCCCCAGGGGTCAGAGAGGGCCTGAAGGACATGGAACGGTTCCCCGACACTGACGCTGCCGCCGGGATCACCAGCTTCTGGACTGGGGGGAGGGGAGAGTCCAGCTGGAGGGCGAACACACAAAAACCTCCGATAAATACTCAAAACAAGGTGTCCCAGGCCCGCGAGCACACACAAATGTACAACATTAAAATGTTTGTCTCAGCTCTCCAATCCATATATGGCCATTATCCACAGCTGGAATTAATCTGGCCAAATAAAAGTTCTAATAAACTGGCACGTACCACTGCCAAACTTTCATTGTAACAAAATGTTTGCATGGTCCTTGAGAAATCTCAAAAAAGGTAGCACTTAGTCAATATGGCCACAACATTGAGAGGAACCAGCCTTGAGCCTTCTGCCCCAAAAAGCCATCTATGGATCTGGACAGTCTTGTCAGACCCCCTTACTTCTCAACAGCCCATTGTCAGGGCTTAGTGACCAGCTGTCAGTTACGGACAGCCATCCAGCTTTGGCATAGCTAACCCTACTAGATAGCAACACAAAGAGACACACATGCTCACAAATGCTTACAAACACACGCTTCACTCACACACAACACACCCGCTACTTAAAACACACGCCTGCTCACAGACTCAGCGCATAAACACAGCAGAGCAGTGGTGAACAGCTGCCCCAGCCTGACACCCATTAACTTCAGCAGTCAGGAATAAAAGGGGCAGGAGAAACTAACAATGACACCACTGTTCACACCAACTAACCGCTGTTGGGGTTCATAATATTGTGGACAAACAGCTGGGAGAAAACTGGTTAACAAACACACGTAGAGGAGAGGAGACCAGCAATAATGTCAATTGTCAGTGTCAAGAGATTTTGTAAAGGGTGTTTCGTAGATAAACACTTACCAGTTTCTTTTTGGCCTGAAAATGTGAAAGGTGTAGAGTGCTGCCATCCAGTGACTGAAGGACATAGGAGAAATAACTGTGAGATCATGACAACAATGGAGGACCTAAAACATTTAAAGAGAAATACTCATCACTTACTGTTGATAAGGGAGAGGAAACTGTAGAGGGGATTCTCTTGGCATCCTGTTAAGACAAACACAAAACTGTGATGCACTTGTTAACATAAACAACCAATATTTACAATTACTTCGTAGCCAAGTTGAGATGTTAACTTCATTTCCTTGTGAGGATTCACCACTTCTCAAATCACTTTTCCAGAAATAGAATAGAAATAGAAAATGTAAGGTATAAAGCTGACTGAGGTTGAAAGGTCTACACAATAAAATAGAACGGTTCTGTAACCATTGTGCCAGGCTGAGTAAGCCAATGTTCCTGCTAATCTGAAGATTCCATATTCAATTAAAACATGTGTACTCACAGCGAGGGGGCTGGACATGCGCTCCAGGGACTGTAGGATGCGTCGGGCGGTAGCGCTGGTCACCCCACAGGGCTGAGCCCCAGCAGGCTTGGCCTTGATCTGTCTCCGCAATGGAGCCTAGAGGGGAAAATATAGCAGTCAAATTTCCCACAGAATATTGTTTCTTGCCTAGGAGAAAATCAATAGGGAAACATTGTTGAGAACTACCTGGTAAGGTATGGCTGTGCGTGAACGGGCTGTTCTAACAGAAGCCGCTCCCCCATAGGTAGTCTTCCCTGGGTAGAAGGGGGAATCCCCCAACTGACTGGAATTCAGCACTGAACTGTTCATCGTAGACTAGTGGAGAAGAACACAAATGCCCAATGTTAAAAAACACAATAATAAATAATGCTGCAAAAGCCAGAGTTTCCAAGATCCTATAGAAAGTCAACACCCCCCTTGGATTTCGTCACATTTGATTTTGTTACAAAGTGGGATTCAAATGGATTTAATATTATCAGTATTTTGTGAAGATCCTTTACAAAACATATGTAATTTTGTAATGTTTTTTTAATTTAACCTTTATTTAACTAGGCAAGTCCATTATAAGAACAAATTCTTATAATGCCAAAGTGAAAGAAAAATCATATTTTTAAAGATTAATTAAATACAAAACACTTCTAAATTGGGTGGTTTGAGCACTGAATGCTGATTGGCTGACAGCTGTGGGATATCAGACTGACAAAACATTTATTTTTACTGCTATAATTAAATTGGTAACCAGTTCATGATAGCAATAAGGCACCTCTGGGGTTTGTGGTATATGGCTAATATACCACAGCTAAGGGCTGTGTCCAGGCACTCTGCGTTGCGCTTAAGGACAACCCTTAGCCGTGGTATATTGGCCATATAGCACACCTCCTCGGGCCTCATTGCTTAAATATACCTTGATTAGGTAAGAGTCTATACGTGTTCGAATAACCTTTGGCAGCGATTACAGCTGAGAGTCATATATATATATATATATATTTTTTTTTAAATCTCGGTCAAGGTGTTGGGGATCATGGCTCGACAGCAATGTTTAGGCTATTTGCGCAGGCAAACACGAACGCCATAACATGCCCACCACCACTAAGCTCAATACACAACACTCCATCACGTTGTTTTATCCAGTTTTTTAAAAATCCATCGACAAAGACTGCCAAGTCTTGATGTCAAGAACACCCATACCATGATGCAACCACCACCAACCATGCTTGAAAATAAGAAGGCAGTTACTCAGTGATGTGTTGTGTTTTCCCCAAAACATAGGGCTTTGCAAAAAGTGGATTCCTTTGACGTATTACTTTCGTGCCTTGCTGCATTGATATGCATGTTTTGGAATATTTTTTATTCTGGATATTTGTATTCTTCTTTTCAATCTGTCATTTCAGTCATTATTGTGGAGTCACTACAATGTTGATCCGTCCACAGCTATCCCATCACAGCCATTGAATTTCGTAGCCATTTTAAAATCACCAAATGGCCTCAGCAGTTTCATTCCGGTCCTGCAGCTCAGTTCAGAAGGACAACTTCATCTATGATGTGTCTGTGTGGTTTAATACATCACCCACAGCATAACTGTTAACTTGATCATGCTTAAAGAGATATTCAGGGTCTGATTTGTTATTGTTATCCATCTACCAATAACTGCCCTTTATGAGGCTTTCAAAAAGCTCCCTGGTCTTTGTAGTTTAATATGTGCTTAAAGGACCTTACAGATGTTGTATGCATGAGGGACAGAAGGGGTTGTCAAAAATAATTTAAACTCCATTATTTTACACAGAGTGTGTCCATATAACTTACTATGTGATTTGCTAAGCCAAATTTTACTTCTGAACTCATTTAGGCTTGCCTAAACAAAGGGGGTGAATACTTATACAGTGAATATATCTTAGTTCTAAAAAATGAATTAATTTGTATCATTTTCTTTTCACTTTGACATTATGGGAGTGTTTTGTGTAGATCAAATGAAAAATAAAATAACATTTTTAAAATTCCACTTAACATAAAATGTGGAAAAAAGATAAGGTTGTAAGCTTTCTATTAGGCACTGTATGCATGTTGGTTTTTCTGTTTTTCTGTTAAAATGATCAACTAGTCAAAGTAAATCAACTGAACATCAGTAGCTAAGCGAGTAGAGTTTGTGGACTATCGACTGGCACTCACAGTGGAGGACTGACTTGACTGACTGACACTCACAGTGGAGGACGTCCCAAAGACAGATAGGTTGAACGCAGGCTTCTTGAGACTGGACTGGGACTGCTGAGGCCCAGAGTGGGTCCGGTCCATCTCCGGGGACCAGAGCTGGGGTAGAGATGCGGTCTTCGAATTAGGTACATCTGGGGACAGATAAGATTCAAATTTGAGTATTCATACAAAATGTGTCATGCAACAAAGGACTGAATTTTAGCAGTACCGACTAGATCCTAAAATCCTATATTCAAGATTTGGGATACATTTCTCAAAGCCACATCCTACCATAAAAATCTCTTCTGCCGACTCAAGACCTCAACAGGATTGCTAGTGGCCAAAACGGGATTCCGTACTTTTAACACACACAATCCCCAACACACATTACCTTTGTCTGATGCACGTGAAGAGAAGCCGCTGGTGGTAGAGATGTTGTCGTCCTCGTGCTGTGAGCTGTTGTCCTTGATCTCTTTGACAAGGGAGAAGCTGGGCGAGGCCCCAACGAAGGGGGCAGAGGAGGTGGAGGGCTGGGAGAAAAGAGAGCTGGGGCCCCTGCGGGCCAGGGAGGTGTCCAAGGAGGGGAAATGGAGGTGAGAGCGGTTGAGGGGGGGCCTTGACAGAACATCCTGGAAGTTCAGGGATGCCCTGCTTGTCGAAGGTTCTGGGGATGTTGAGGAGAAATGACTAGGGTTAAGATGGGTTGATACAAAATTGCACATAAGTCCCAAGGCAAGTCCAACTACTAGAATTAGGCTTTACAATCCTAACACAAAATATGAAACATGAACAAATATTATAAACTGAGTGGTTGGAGCCCTGAATGCTGATTGGCTGACACCATATCTACTAACCTGTATGGCTGGTACCGGGCTCCGGAGTGTCCCGTCCATCAGGAAGGGGTGCTACCTCCTCGCTGCCATTTGGGGGAGGGGCCTGGCTGTTCTGCTCCGCCCTCACTACGGACCCTCCCCCCTCTGCAGCCTCCCCATTCCTGAAGTATTTCTGCAGCCAAGAAGGAACGATGCTCTTGACTGTATCTGTCACTCGACTAATCAGGCCAGGCTGCTGCTGTTGGAGAGAAAGTAGAGAGCGAGATGGAGAGAATAAAGGGAGACATTTAACACAATAGTGAAACTTTCCAAAACAAAATAAAACCGTGATGAACGTCTAGTGTTACACATTATAGCAAAATACAAATTCATTCAGGGCAACAAATTTGAAAAAATACAAACCCCACCAATGATGAAAGTGTCACTAGGTAACAATAGAGAGAGAGAGCGAGCAGTGGGCGCACAGGAAAGTAATTCCTCTCAAGCGAAGCCCTACTTACTCAAGCTCTCAGTGAAAAGTGGGTCAGAGGAGTCTGACGCAGCACAGGTCTAATGCTGTAACACACACACACACACACACACACACACACACACACACACACACACACACACACACACACACACACACACACACACACCTACAGGAGATCTAGGCTTATATACAAGCCAGAGGAAGATGCTTCCTGTCTTTAAATCAATATCACAAAATCGGTCCTGAAGTGATCTACAGCTTCATTAACTACACTAAATGTCCTTCTAGAACGGGTCTGCAGGAGCCTCAGGCCCAAGTTAAATTTTGCCGCAGCAATAAAGAAAAACTGTAAAAAGATGGTAGCTCACACTCTGCCCAGTCTCCTGGTAGCTTTTGACTCCTGATAACGACCATATGCTCCACTTCACTTCTGCTCATCTGTAAAAACCACCAGTCGAGTACAGAGCAAATATCCACACAGTTTTTACCAAGCAAAGACCAGTGTAAGCAATCAATTTTACATGACTTATCACAAATTGTTTATTATTATAATGAGACTTTAATGAGTTACATTGACTGCTAAAAGTGACCGGCAAGATATAGCGGTAAAAGGGGGAAAAAAAGTGCCACTGCGAATGGTAGCTCTCAAGAGCTTGACTGTGATGGTCCCGGAATGGAAAAAGTTATGAACTGCTGCTCTAGATAAGTCTAATTAACCTATGTACCAGCCCCAGCCTCTCAGACCCCTCTCTGGGTCAGTTAGTGCTCGCAGGCCTTTGTGATTCTAGGGATTTAAAGACGCTGCATTACTCCTGTGAATGGGGCCATGAGACCACAGGACTGTGCCAGAAATTGGCTCTCATTGTTCTCCCAGGAAGCACTTGTGTGTGTGTGTGTGTGTGTGGTTGAAACAGTGAGATGGTATGGAGGCGTACAATAGGCCTTATGCACATTCCATGATCGAACGTTCTAAACACACTTCCTATCAGTTTGGCAATTTCCGGTCAGTCTAGTTGTTACCGACGATATAACGGTACTACCACTATGTCACAGTTTTTTTACTAGGTGTCTTCAGGACTTGCCTCAAATTAATATTGTACATTGAATTGTTACATCAGCCTCCGAGACTCCAGCTAGCAAGAATGAAAAGGGGTTCAAGATGTATATAGGAAGCTACATAGACAACTATTAAGGTGAGTACCAAGTCAGTGACAGATATAACGTTAGCTAGCTACAATCATTAGCTAGCTAATTGAACTATTAACTGTAGCTAGCTAGTTACTTCGTAAAATGATGTAACTTTGACAGAATCTACCTGAGTGTGTGTATTTTCGTTAGCTTGGTTAAGTTATGCTTGCCAACTATATTTGCTAGCTAAAAATAATTGTGATTCATGTCTTCTACACAAAAATACATTGACAGGGGAGATTTCCTGTCTGCCACAGGTCCATGAGGAAGAGTTAGTGAACATTTCTCCTTTGCCACTCTAAAATATGCAGTTTTGTCACACAAAACAATGCCACAGATGTCTCAAGTTGTGAAGGTGCGTGCAATTTGCATGCTGACTGACGGAATGTCCACCAAAGCTGTTGCCAGAGAATTTAATGTTAATTTCACTACCATAAGCCACCTCCAATGTCATTTTAGAGAATTTTGCAGTACGTCCAACCAGCCTCATAACCGCAGACCACGTTTAACCACTTTAACCAGCCCAGGACCTCCACATCCAGCTTCTTCGCCTGTGAAATTGTCTGTGACCATCCACCAGCTGATGAAACTGAGTATTTCTGTCTGTAATAAAGCCCTTTTGTGGGGAAAACAAATTTTGATTGGCTGGGCCTGGCTCCCCAGTGGGTGGGCCTATGCCCTCACAGGCCCACCCATGTCTGCACTCCTGCCCAGTCATGTGAAATCAATAAATTAGGGCCTAATTTATTTATTTCAATTGAGTGATCTCCTTATATGAACTGTAACTCAGTAAAATCATAGAAATTGTTGTGTTTATATTTTTGTTCAGTATATAGCAAAGTGTCAATGGCATGTGGAAAAAATCTATTACCGATGCATTTTTAAAAAGGGAGGTCCAATCTGTAAGAAGGACGCTTCGTGAGAAGACGCTTTGTGTTAAATTCAACAAGGTGGGATGAAAGCAAAGTGATTTCACTCGTAATTTTCCCTCCCTCCAAGGACAATAACCTGAAACCAGCTGCTGTGATGACACTAGAGGTCGACCGATTATGATTTTTCAACGCCGATACAATTATTGGAGGACCAAAAAAAGCCAATGCCGATTAAATTGGCCAATTTTTTATTTGTAAGAATGACAATTACAACCATACTGAATGAACACTTATTTTAAACATGATATAATACATCAATAAAATCAATTTAGCCTAAAAAAGAATGAAGCACGTTAAATTTGGTTTAACTAATGCAAAAACAAAGTGATGGAGAAGAAAGTAAAAGTGCAATATGTGCCATGGAACTCAAAGGTAACGTTTGAGTTTTAGGTTGTTGTTATTATAGGACTATTTCTCTCTATACCATTTGTATTTCATATACCTTTGACTATTGGATGTTCTTATTAGCACTTTAGTATTGCCAGTGTAACAGTATAGCTTCCATCCCTCTCCTCGCCCCTACCTGGGCTCGAACCAGGAACACATCGACAACAGCCACCCTCGATGCAGCGTTACCCATGCAGAGCAATGGGAACAACTTCTCCAAGTCTCAGAGCGAGTGACGTTTGAAATGCTATTAGTGCGCACCCCGCTAGCTAGCCATTTCACATTGGTTACACCAGCCTAATCTCGGGAGTTGATAGGCTTGAAGTAATAAACAGCTCAATCCTTGAAGCATTGCAAAGAGCTGCTGGCAAACCACACAAAAGTGCGGTTTGAATGAATGCTTATGAGCCTGCTCGTGCCTACCATCGCTCAGTCAGACTGCTCTACCAAATCATAGACTTAATTATAACACACAGAAATACGAGCCTTTATTAATATGGTCGAATCCGGAAACTATCGTCTCGAAAACAAGATGTTTATTCTTTCAGTGAAATACGGAACCATTCGGTATTTCATCTAACGGGTGGCATCCATAAGTCGAAATATTCCTGTCACATTGCACAACCTTCAATGTTATGTCATAATTACATAAAATTCTGGCAAATTTGTTCGCAACGAGCCAGGCGGCCCAAACGGTTGCATATACCCCGACTCTGCATGCAATGAACGCAAGAGAAGTGACACAATTTCACCTGGTTAATATTGCCTGCTAACCTGGATTTATTTTAGCTAAATATGCAGGTTTAAAAATACATACGTCTGTGTATTGATTTTAAGAAAGGCATTGATGTTCATGGTTAAGTACACGTTGGAGCAACGACAGTCCTTTTTTGAGAATGCGCACCGCATCAATTATATGCAACGCAGGACATGCTAGATAAACTAGTAATATCATCAACCATGTGTAGTTAACTAGTGATTATGGTTGATTGATTGATTGATTTTTTATAAGATAAGTTTAATGCTAGCTAGCAACTTACTGTGGCTTCTTACTGCATTCGCGTAACAGGCAGACTCCTCGTGGAGTGCAATGAGAGGCAGGTGGTTAGAGCGTTGGACTAGTCAACTGTAAGGTTGCAAGATTGAATCCCCGAGCTGACAAGGTAAAAATCTGTCGTTCTGCCCCTGAACAAGGCAGTTAACCCACCGTTCCAAGGCGGTCATTGAAAATAAGAATGTGTTCTTAACTGACTTGCCTAGTTAAATAAAAAGGTGTAAAAAAAAAATAGTTTTTAAGTGTCTAAAAATACAGATTTCCAATTGTTATGAAAACTTGAAATCGGCCAATCCAATTAAAATCGGTCGGCCTCTAGATGACACAGTTCATAACTTTTACATGTCCATTTAAAAGTGAGTAGGCCTACTGCTTCCCTCACCAAAACTTCCCAGTTGACAGAAGAAAAGCACAATTAATGCGTGTGGGGTCCAACCAAATAAGTGGAATGTGCAGCTGACATGTAGGCCTACAGAAACATAACCCTAACTGAAAGTTCGAGTTCACTGGTCTGAAGTGAACTCCAGTCAAATATTCCGCTAGTTTGGCCTACACGTCCTCTTTGTTTTTACTGCTGGCGGGCTTCTGGCCTTCACTTTCCAATAGCCAATCTAAAAGTCCCAGTCTTCGCCCACAGGCTATTGATAAAATGACTTTATAATAAACTCCTAAATGGTGCATTGTTCCTGTCAACTGAAAAAATGTACAGACATGTTTTGACTTATGAAAACATACTGTGGCCTTTCATGTCAAGGTGTTTTATGTTCCTGGAAATCTGGACAATGATATGACATAGAACAGGGATGGGCAACTAACTTTTCTAGGCCAGCAGATCAATTCCCCACCCCCGAATGAAAAGACTGAGCCACGAGTTGAGGACCAATGTAATCAGATTCCCTCCCTCTTGCAAATATTGCATTATCATCCCCTTCATTTGAGGAAGATTGACTAAATATTTTATTAATCAAATGTGTTGTCAAAAATAGTGATGTTAAAATTAGGTCTGACACACCTTGACCAGTTGACTGGTTGATTGTTGGCAGGGCCTAAAATTACATGACAGGTAGATAAATAATAATCTACCAGCCATAATGTTTTTTTCCCCGGCTAAAATTACACCAACAAAACAGATGAGCATGCTTTGTAATGTCTCTAAAACAATAAATGTATTACTAGCTAATTTGTCCTGGGACATAAACACTGGGTTGTTATTTTACCTGAAATGCACAAGGTCCTCTACTCTGACAATTAATCCACATATAAAATGGTCAACAGAGTAGGTTTCTAGTACCCTCTCCTCCTTCCTTCAGGCTTCTTCTGCTTTGGTCTTTATATGGTGGTTGGCAACCAATTTTAAGGTGCCTTTGTGACAGGTTAAAGGAAATATTCATAGCCTGTTATACATTAAAAAGTATTAGTACGTTCATAGTATGTGAGGATTTTAAAACATCAAGGTTAAAAGGATGCATTCAGTATTAGTTGATAGAGATTAATAGCATTCATATAATTGTGTTAACCTGTTAGAACTCTAGGGGCAGTATTTCATTTTTGGATAAAAAGACGTGCCCGTTTTTAGCGCGATATTTTGTCACGAAAAGATGCTCGACTATGCTTGGAATTGATAGTTTTGGAAAGAAGACACTCTGACGTTTCCAGAACTGTAAAGATTTTCACTGTGAGTGCCATAGAACAATATCTACAGGCAAAACCAAGATGTTTGAGTGACCAGGCAGGATTTTTGAAGGCACGTTTTCAATGATCTCCTTATATGGCTGTGAATGGCACAGGAATCAACGGACACTTTATCGTTTCCCCCAGGTGTCTGCAATCGTATTTGTAGGCATATCATTGGAAGATTGGCCATAAGAGCCTACAATTACCAAATGGTGTCTGCGTGGAAATTGGTGCAAAAAGTCAGGTCCCAGTATTTTTCCATCCGAATCAGAGAAGAATGCACGTGTCTAGGACTGGCATTTCAATGAAGAGATATATGACCAAACACCTTGAGGATTGATTCAAACAACGTTTTCCATGTTTCAGTCGATATTATGGAGTTAATTCGGAAAAAGTTCGACGTTTAGGTGACTGAATTTTCGGTTAGTTTTAGCCAAATGCATAGTAACAAAACGGAACGTTGTGTCCTACACAAGCATCTTTCAGGAAAAACTGGACATCTGCTATGTAACTGAGAGTCTCTCATTGAAACATCTGAAGTTCTTCAAAGGTAAATGATTTTATTTGATCCCTTTGCTGGTTTTTGTGAATGTTGCGTGCTAAATGCTAACGCTAAATGCTACGCTAGCTATCACCACTCTTACACAAATTATTGATTTTCTCTGGTTCTAAAGCATATTTTGAAAATCTGAGACGACAGGATTGTTAAGAAAAGGATAAGCTTGAGGACAGGCATATTTATTTCATTTATTTTGCAATTTTCAGAAATCGCTAATGTTGCGTTATGGTAATGAGCTTGAGGCTGTAGTCACAATCCCGGATCCGGGATGGGGCGGCCTAACAGGTTAAAGTTAAAATCTGTCAAAGGGTACGAATTGTGAGAGTAATGTGTAAACGTTATATTGATTACTTTATTTTGTGGTGCCTAAAAGTGTTAATCTGTGATCTATGAAATGCTCTTAATCTATGAGCCGGAGATCGATTGCTCTGGTCCCCACCCATATTCCTGGGGAAAATCGCAGTCTTTTCTCATTGAACTAAACGTTGACTTGAGAATACAACACCGTATCACTCTCGTGATTATTTCTCCCCTGTTTTCAGGTACTTTATTGATGATAAAAATAGTAATTTAAATGTTATAACTCGCTAACATGTCAAGAGTGTTTAAGGTGTGTCTTAGTAACATCTTGAGGAAGTTAAGAGTTAAGTTTGAAGAGAGTAATATTAGCCCTGCTCGGTTGAAGTGAAGAATAGCATCGTACTGAGAGTAGCTGCAATTTTATGTCGATTGTGAATGAACATGTGCCTTGTTAATAAGATATTTTGCTGTGTTACTTGTATAATGGGTTTTCTGTTTTGTAATGTGTTACTTTTGTGAAATGATTGAACTAAACGTTGACTTGATAATACAACACCGTATCACTCTCGTGATTATTTCTCCCCTGTTTTCAGGGGCGTAACACCTCAACATAGACCGACTGAACTGGAGTGTGAACCTCAGTTCATCTTTCAATCACCCATGTGGGTATATGCGACTCAAAACCAATGAGGAGAAGGAAGAGGCAGGACTTGCAGCGCATCAAGTGTCACAAATTTCTATTTTAGTGCCTGGCTACATTGACGTGTGCGAGCAGTGTGGGTGCAATGATAGAATAACATGTGTACATTAACATTAACTATGCAACGCTCGCGCACATGATGCAAACAGCCTGGTCAGCATGTAAGTGCGTGTGCTGTTTAGTCTTCATACTTAGGTCGATATTTCAATAAATATGCTACTGTATCAATCAACCCTGGAATAGAACCACGGTCTGTAGTGACGCCTCTAGCACAGATGCAGTGCCTTAGACCGCTGCACCACTCGGGAGCTCCATGTCATCACACAAGCATATGAGTCATTCATGCTTTGAAATGCAATCGAGTATTTCCGTTTTAAAATTCATTAACAAAGGAAGCTTTGAATAATTATCCAAAACAAGATAAACCGCAGTTCACGAATGCATGCAATATTTTTTAGTATTTGCTGTAATTAAGGCTTTATACAGTAATATATATATTATTTACCTTCATTAGAACAGACTCTAGTATACATCATTTATTTTGTGTTTACACTGTTCCAAATGGTCCGAAAATATAATATCGTAATCTAACAGCACCTGTTTGGCACACATAATACTCACAGTGCTCGCTCATATACCCTCTTTTCTTTATCTCCAGTAGTTCCCACAACTATGTCAAATGTCTTCCACAGATCTGACTTCCCCTTTCCCTCCTGAGAAACCAGTAAACATTTGCCTGTTTCAAGTTTCTTTTTCATGTCCCCCGCAACCATTTTGTCCTCCCACTTCACCTAGAGTGGGTGAAACGGTGCTTTGGTGATGCCAGTTCACGTCCTTGTGTTCTAAAATAAATTTGACCAAGACAAATATCATTCTTCATGTTCTAAATCGTTCACTGGGGTCTTTCTAACATATGAACATTATATCCAAGAAGTCAGACTTAGTAAAATAATAAAAAGCACTCGACAGAGTGGTGCCACTTTCACACAGCGACTTTTGGGGATTTTACATATGATGATAATCTGCAAAGTTGTTTCCGCATTTTACAAAAAAATATATTAAAAGGGTAGACTCAGCGCTATGACGTAGATGCAGAAAGTAAACAGCAAAGTGGGTCAATTTCTGCAACAACTAAGAGCGTTGAAACACGAGGCTCAAATTCTGTTTTGGTGCCCTGGCTAGCACGCTGTGAACTGCGTGAAGCGAACCTGTGCACATACTCTGTGTGACAGAGTGAAGTCTTGCATCTCACTCATCTCAATATCTGTGGTGCTGCTCATGGCAACATTATTTTGTTGAGTCTACCTTTAACATGAGAGAATCTGAATGATATGTTAAAGCCTTGGTGTAAAGTACTTAAGTAAAAAATACTGTAAGTAGTTTTTGGGGGTATTTTTTACAACTTTTACTTCACTACATTCCTAATGAAAATATACTGCATGTTTCCTGCATGTTCCCTTACACTCGTTACATTTTGAATCCTTAGCAGAACAGGAAAATGGTCCAATTCACACACTTATCAAGAGAACACCCCTGGTCATCGCTACTGCCTTTGATCTATCAAAATAACTCAACACAAATGCTTTGTTTGTAAATTGTGTCTGATTGTTGGAGTGTTCCCCTGGCTATCTGTAAAAAAACTAAAAAAACAAGGGGTGTGCTGTGGTTTGCTTAATATAAGGAATTTGTAATAATGTTACACTTACTTTTGATACTTAAGCACATTTCAAACCAAATACTTTAACTCTAGTATTTTACTGGGTGAATTTGTACTTGAGTAATTTTCTATTAAGGTATCTTTACTTTTACTCAAGTATGACAATTGCATACTTTTCCCACCACTGTGTAAAAGCCTTTGAGAATCTAAAGCTTGTGATACACGCAGTGCTCCGTTGACATTTCACAGAGAGAAGATCTCTTACAAAAACAAGCCTAAAAATAAGATTTTTGCATTAATATGAGAAGAATTTGGTAGAATATTGAGATGCTACATGTTATGTCTCAAAATCGATCTTACCTCCAAGAAGAGGACTAGTTCAACTAATTCTCGCACAGCATCCAGCCTAGCTGACAATGCTATTAATTTAGTCACCCTACAATGTTTAAAACTACAATAACTTTAACAGATGATAGAGACATGAGGTTTGAACCGTATTGTGTTCGGTCTGATTGTTATCGGGCCCAGTTCGCCCTTTTAAAACATTGTATTATCCGGTTCGGTTACGATTGTCATCGGGTCCGACTTTTTGGACCCTGGAAGACCTCTAGTCCACTGTCCTCAAATGAGCTCAATGCCTCAGGCTAGGCTACGACTGGTTAGCTACGTTTCCACACCGCCTCACATTTATGCCCCTTTTGAGATGAACATGATATTGCCTTGTTTTTAAGAAATATGTTAACTGACTACTACCACGGCCTAATGTTGATATTTTATTTATGTTGCCTTAGTAGATTGTAACCAAGTAATGATAATGTTAAAACCCGATCTAGCCTCCAACGTTTAGGTAGTATTGAACCAGTCAACCATGTGGTCACTTGAAACGGGTCTGAAATTAGCTAGTTAGCAATGCTAACTAAAATTGCGCACTAGCTACACATTATGACCTAACTGGCTATGAAATGACAAAGACAAAGGCCAAATGTCTTAAAAATAGAAAACATATACATTATTGAATTGGGAGATACTATCAATTTATCACAACTGATATGATATTCCATAGATTACGTTGCATATCAATGTAGGCAATGAGACAACGCAAAACTAGCTAGGTTGTTAGCTAATTTCGGATGCTTGCTAAATCTAACGTTAGCTACTCGTCGACTGCTTGCTAGTTTGAATAGCTACGCATGTAGCCAGCGCAAACTTGACAAGAAGCCAGTAACGTTACTACATATAAACTAGTGCATTTCAATATTTCTACAAGACAGTGTGTTAAATAACCATGGCTGTCGTTAGTCTTTACCGTTTTAAAAGATAGACACCGGTTACCTGGCTAGTAACACGTTAGTTCCCTGAACCGGCAAAATGTTTCTCGCTAGCTTGCTCGTTTCCTTGACACAGCGTGGAGGCCATGAGCGCTAAGACTAGGCCACACAAAATGTCTCCACGAAAACAATAACACAAGAGCGAAAAGACAACTGTCAAGAAACTACATGCTATCCTTCAATGTGGAACATTCATACGAACACGGCTATTTTATTTACCTGTTTGCTTTTGGCGTAAGGTTTCGAAGCGCTATGACATCTTCTGCTTCTAATTTTCCCTCCACCCGTGGCCGCCATGGCTAGATTGAATATCGACTCGGCACCGGATAGCTGTTCCAACTGTCCTGTCATAGCATTAACCATAGAGTTTAGCGACTCAGTCCTCTTGGAAGGAAGCTTCAAGTTAAAAGAGAACCACGGGAAATGCAGTTTAGGCATTCACACTTGTGAGCCTCTTCGGGGTTTATTTACGTAGTGCCCCTAAAACTTAGAAATATCAGATATGAGTGACAAAGGAAATTAACAGACTTAAAAATGTGATGCACATTTCCCAATGAAAAATTAAAAAAATTCAAACAGTTGCACTAGACTCAGATCCTCAAAATATGTGTACACGCATGCATTATTTTATCAGTGTCATTTATTCAATACACAATGCATGGGAGATTAATGGAAATATTTTATTTTTTAAATCACTCCAGTCCAGTAGTAAGACTGATCAAAATGATCCTCTGCTACCTGACTCTCTGCTACCACCAGCTGGTACAAATTGGTCATAAAACAAAGGACCACAAAATACTGTTTTGTTTTAAATAATGACTGTCATGTTTTAATTATTTATGAGAAAGCTATAGTCATATACATTATCTTGCAACAGTGTGCGGTTCACAGCATTCATATAAAAACACATGCACTCTTAATGCTTGTATAAAATCAAAGGTTAATCACATTACCTTTCACACATTCACCTGAACAAAATAGGTCACCATTACATTCTAAACATTTAAGGCCTGGAATTATTTCTACAAATCCTCATAGAAAAAATGTGAATTCGGACTTTCAATATACATGTATAACTTGTAACTTATTGAGTGAAAAAAATAATTGACTCAAATTCAGAATCCAACTCTGAATACTGAAGTTGTAAATGGCGCATCTCAACATTTCAGGCTTTACCTTCAGATTATTACATTTTTCATTCTTAGTTAAATAAAATCCATCCTGTAATACTTAGTCATCATTTGAACAACACAAAAAGAGAGGGGGTGGGGGGGAATACAAAAAAAATCTAATTCAGTACCCCTTGGTGTACAGTAAATTATGTTTAAAAGGTAAATGTAGTAAAGCTCTCTGCTCAGCCTTTTCCATTCAGTTTATGGTTCATTTACTTTCTCCTTGTTCAACCACCTATTCAACCAATGTAATATCCCCACCTCTTGAACCTCCTCTCCCAAATTCTCCTCCTTCCATCTCCCCAGAGTTGTTGGGTGCAGTGGGGATATAGTCCCTTCATTGGCTCTCTTTGCTTTTAATCATAGTGTCCATTGACAGCTTTGGTTCTCCCAGAGCCACTTTCGTTTAGATGAGCTGGCTGAGACTCTTGGCTATTCCAAGAGTCTCTCACCTACAAGAGGACAAACAGGGAATAGGCTCCTTGATGAACATCAGCAAATATGATTATGCTTTATATACACTGCTCAAAAAAATAAAGGGAACACTAAAATAACACATCCTAGATCTGAATGAATGAAATATTCTTATTAAATACTGTTGTTTTCTTTACATAGTTGAATGTGCGGACAACAAAATCACACAAAAATTATCAATGGAAATCAAATTTATCAACCTATGTGCTCAATTGGATTCAGGTCTGGGGAATGGGCGGGCCAGTCCATAGCATCAATGCCTTCCTCTTGCAGGAACTGCTGACACACTCCAGCCACATGAGGTCTAGCATTGTCTTGCATTAGGAGGAACCCAGGGCCAACCGCACCAGCATATGGTCTCACAAGGGGTCTGAGGATCTCATCTCGGTACCTAATGGCAGTCAGGCTACCTCTGGCGAGCACATGGAGGGCTGTGTGGCCCCCCAAAGAAATGCCACCCCACACCATGACTGACCCACCGCCAAACCAGTCATGCTGGAGGATGTTGCAGGCAGCAGAACGTTCTCCACGGCGTCTCCAGACTGTCACATGTGCTCAGTGTGAACCTGCTTACATCTGTGAAGAGCACAGGGCGCCAGTGGCGAATTTTCCAATCTTGGTGTTCTCTGGCAAATGAAAAACGTCCTGCACGGTGTTGGGCTGTAAGCACAACCTCCACCTGTGGACGTCGGGTCCTCATACCACCCTCATGGAGTCTGTTTCTGACCGTTTGAGCAGACACATGCACATTTGTGGCCTGCTGGAGGTCATTTTGCAGGGCTCTGGCAGTGCTCCTCCTGCTCCTCCTTGCACAAAGGCGGAGGTAGCGGTCCTGCTGCTGGGTTGTTGCCCTCCTACGGCCTCCTCCACGTCTCCTGATGTACTGGCCTGTCTCCTGGTAGCGCCTCCATACTCTGGACACTACGCTGACAGACACAGCAAACCTTCTTGCCACAGCTCGCATTGATGTGCCATCTTGGATGAGCTGCACTACCTGAGCCACTTGTGTGGGTTGTAGACTCCGTCTCATGCTACCACTAGAGTGAAAGCACCGCCAGCATTCAAAAGTGACCAAAACATCAGCCAGGAAGCATAGGAACTGAGAAGTGGTCTGTGGTCCCCACCTGCAGAACCACTCCTTTATTGGGAGTGTCTTACTAATTGCATATAATTTCCACCTGTTGTCTATTCCATTTGCACAACAGCATGTGGAATTTATTGTCAATCAGTGTTGCTTCCTAAGTGGACAGTTTGATTTCACAGAAGTGTGATGGACACTTGCGATATAAGAATTGGAGCAGGGATAATTTTTAATGTAAACACATGTTCGAGCGAGAGAGACCGGCCTTGTGTTTTGGAGAACACATCCTGACCAAACTTGATGCACGCTAGGGCCTCCAGGAAGGCTATGGCCCTGTGGGTTAGATAGAGACCGTTGTTAACGGACACTCACCACCAAACATTCACCTTTAACAAAAATTGCATTTTACAACAAGCATTATCTATAGCAAAATATATATATTTTTTAATGGCACTGTGTTAAAATGCACACAGTCACAGAAAACAAATACATTTCCTCATTAAATTCTAGTCACCAGACTGCAGAGGGTACATAGACTTTTGCTGTGCTTATAATATTGAAGGGGTGAAGCCAGGGGCATATAATGCCCTCATTGTTTTCTATTTAATAGTGAGACAGCAATCTGGTCACACGTGGTTACCAGCGCCTAGTCAGGGCAATCACTAGCTTAGGACTGAGATGAGGTCAGCATCTTTACAATATTTTGAATAAAACTGTACGTGACCTAATTTCCCATTCACAGCACTTCTGAGACGTTTGTCAATGACGTGGTCGCAACATTAGAAATGGCCACTAGAGGGTCCAGACGAGACTCACCCAAACATCCAACATTGTGTTCCCACTCTTTTGCACTGTGTGTCTGTCAGATACACATAATACTGTCTGAAAGAACAGGAAGACGAATATTAGATACAGTTTATCTACAGCCATGACAAAAACGACTGTCAAATCATTACGATAAACAGAACGGTTTACAGAAATAGTTCAAAACTTATTTAAACTCATCTATATGAGAAGAGACTGCACGTGTCTGTCAAAACCCCCTTGTGCCTCTATAATGTAGAGCACGTGTGGAGTGGCATGTTGGACGGGTCCCTACCGTACAGTAGGGGCTGTGATGATTCCAAGGAGGAGGATCCGGCACCAGCTGAGTGTGTGAAAAGCCTGGAACACGATGATGTGCATCAGGAAGAAAGTGTTCAACTCAGTCAGCTGTTTAGAGGAAAGGAGGACAGACTGGAAGTAAAGTAGTCCAGCAACATGTATATTAAAATCATCACTGAACTCACAGCTTAGATACCATAACATCTAGCCCATAATTTTCAGCACCGTCAATAAGACATGATCATAGAAAACAAACTGTTGTAAATTGTAATTTTTTTAAATACGAATACAAATATTGTTCAACTCCATTTGTTTCACAGCAGTGTCAATATACACAGAGTAATGACATAAATGGATTCTGAATTCTAACCCTGACACTACATACTATGTATCATTTCCAGGACAGAGGATCATAAAGAGGTAGACCCCAGCCAACCTCTGGAAGGAGGACTTTGAGTCTAACCAGTGTATGTAGATTCAGCTGGCTGGGGTGAACTGGAGCAGAACTCGTTTCAGCTTCCCTGTGGTCGTATGGATGTCTCTGAAGACACAGATATACAACCAGAGGTACACCTACACACTGGGAAGTACCACTGATGAGTGTTCAGACACATAAGGTTAAACACACAGATACAGGCAAAAAGAGAATTACATACGCTGAGTGTACAAAGCATGCCGTTCCATTATATAGACTGACCAGGTGAATCCAGGTGAAAGCTATGATCCCTTATTGATGTCACTTGTTTAATCCACTTCAAATCAGTGTAGACAAAGGGGAGGAAACAGGTTAAAGGATTTTTAAGCCTTGAGACATTTGAGATATGGATTGTGTATCTGTGCCATTCAGAGGGTGAATGGGCAAGACAAAATATTTAAGTGCCTTTGAACGGGGTATGGTACTAGGTGCCAGGCACACTGATTTGAGTATGTCAAGAACTGCAACGCTACTGGATTTTTCACACTCAACAGTATGGTGGTAATTACAAGATTATGTTATAATACTTTTATTCCATCAAATGGTTGTTTTATTCAACAGCATAGAGGGTTCTTATAACTATTGTGTCTGTGTGAACTGAAAGTGGGCCTCGGAGATAACACTGACAGGAGATTTACAATGTCTTTCGGATACCGCATTCCAGAGCATGAGTTAATGTTTCTGTTCTATAGGGTACCAGGGAGAGATGACCCCCTGGGCCAGACCTAGGTCTCTCCACAAAGATAACCGTTTTTATCCGCAGATACTGTCTGCTGTGAATTATAAGCATCTTTCATACAAAGCTTAACCTTGTGACCCATTCCATACATCTGTTGTTCATCATGTAGACTGAAGGGGGTTTATCTTAGCTATAAAATACCTTTGTCTCTGAACGAATCATCTGAAGGGGATTCATCGACCAGCCATCACAGAGCACTCAATTAATTAACTTTATATGCGTGTGTTGTATTGACCTGCTTAATTATTAATAAGTGAATACAGATTTAGTTGAAGTATAACTCTGACTTGTGTGATAAGTTTGTCTCTCCTCATTTGATAGTATAGAAATTAACCACCACAACAGTTTCCTGTGTGTATCATGAATGGTCCACCACCCAAACAACATCCAGCCAACTTGACACCTGTGGGAAGCATCGGAGTCCACATTGGCTAGCATCCCTTTGGAACGCTTCAACACCTAGTAGAGTCCATGCCCTGACTAATTGAGGCTGTTCTGCGGGTTAAAAGGGGTAGGGAAACTCAATATTAAGGTGTTCCTAATGTTTTGTACACTCAGTGTAAATGAGAAAGCACACATGCAATTAATCAGAGCAGGCAGAAATTCAATAGAATAATGTAGTTTAACTGTATTGTGCCATCTGTCATGAGACTACAGGAAAAGGGAGGAATCCAATAGAAGGATAACTCACTTGATGCTGGCCAATTGGTAGATGTAAATGTAGATGTGCATCTCCAGGAAGCGACACACAGTCATGCCCAGCCAGATGCCCCCTCCATTACAAAGCAGGAAGTCCAGGATCACCTGGTCCCACCAGCACTTAGGGAGCAGGTGCATGAAGAACAGCTGAGAGAGCGAGACAGAAAGAGAGCGAGGTGAATGAGGAGCTGACATTTGACTTAAATGAGCACATCCAATAGAATAAATCAGAAGCAACATATGGACTGAAACCCAAAATGTGATCTGTTGTTAGAAATTGAGCAGGACTTCACAAAGACATGCGTGTCCTAAAAGGCACCATATTCCCTATATATTGCACCACTTTTGGAGGGTCCATATGGCTCTGGTCAAAATTTGTGCACTGTATAGGGAATAGGGTGCCATTTGGGATGCATTTTTATCTACCTCGGTGAGCTCCCTGGTGATGCTGATGGTCCAGCAGACGCCGTAGCTGCGGATGAGCAGGGCCTTCATGGCCCAGCCCGCAAAATTCCCAAACACAAAGATGTCAAAGTGGCTCAGGATCCGCTCCCAGGTTATCACATGGCAGTTCACTGCATATTCCTGCAGGAGGAGAAAGGCCAGGTAAGACATGAACACAGAAAAGGCAGAGAAGACAATACAGTGGTGGGAAAGGAAAGTCAGTTGTACAACTGAATGCCTTGAACTGAAATGTGTCTTCTGCATTTAACCCCTCTGAATCAGAGGTGCAGGAAGCTGCCTTAAATCAACATCCAAGTTTTCGGCGCCCAGAGAACAGTGGGTTATAACAGCCTTGCTCATGGGCAGAACGACCGATGAGTAGGTGTCCAAACTTTTGACTTGAACTCTATAAAATAAAATTTAAAAAATGAAAAGCCTCTCGCTGTCAACTGCAAGAACAGGCAAATCTGGTGCAGTCCATGAGGAGGAGATGCACTGCAGTACTTAATGCAGCTGGTGGCCACACCAGATACTGACTGTTACTTTTGACCCCTCCTTTGTTGAGGGCCACATTATTCCATTTCTGTTAGTCACGTCTGTGGAACTTGTTCAGTTTATGTCTCAGTTGTTGAATCTTGTTATGTTCATACCAATATTTACACATGTTAAGTTTGCTGAAAATAAACTAAGTTGACAGCGAGAGGACGTTTTTTCTTTCTTTTTTAGTTTAGAGTACAAGTCAAAAGTTTGGACACCTACTCATTCAAGGGTTTTTCTTTATTTTTACTATCTTCTACATTGTAGAATAATAATAATGAAGACAACAAAACTATGAAAACACACATATGGAATCATGTAGTAACCAAAAAAAGTGTCAAACAAATCCAAATATATTTTAGATTTTAGATTCCTCAAAGTAGCAATCCTTTGCCTTAACAGCTTTGCACACTCTTGGCATTCTCTCAACCAGTTTCACCTGGAATACATTTCCCACAGTCTAGAAATAGTCCCCACATATGCTGAGCACTTGTTGGCTGCTTTTTCTTCACTCTGCAGTCCAACTCATGCCAAACCATCTCAATTGGGTTGAGGTCAGGTGATTGTGGAGGCCAGGTCATCTGATGCAGCACCATCACTCTCCTTCTTGGTCAAATAGCCCTTACACAGCCTGGAGGTGTGTTTGGGTCATTGTCCTGTTGAAAAACATGTTAGTCCCACTAAGCGCAAACCAGATGGAATGGTGCATCATTAAGTGTGCACCATTAAGTGTGCCTTGAAATTCTAAATAAAATCACTGACAAGGTCACCAGCAAAGAACCCCCACACAATGACACCTCCTCCTCCATGCTTCACGGTGGAAACCACACATGCAGAGATCATCCATTCACCTGCTCTGTGTATCACAAAGACACGGCGGTTGGAACCAAAAATCGTATATTTAGACTCATCAGACCAAAGGACAGAGTTCCGCCGGTCCAATGTCCATTGCTTGTGTTTCTTGGCCCAATCAAGTCTCTTCTTCTTATTGGTGTCTTTTAGTAGGGGCTTCTTTGTAGCAATTCGACCATGAAGGCCTGATTCAGTTGATGTTCAGATGTGTCTTACTCTGTGAAGCATTTATTTGGGCTGCAATTTCTGAGGCTGGTAACTCTAATGAACTTATCCTCTGCAGTAAATGTAACTCCTGGTTTACCTTTCCTGTGGCAGTCCTCATGAGAGCAAGTTTCATCATGACGCTTGATGTTTTTTTTTACTGCACTTGAAGAAACGTTCAAAGTTCTTGAAATGTTCCACATTGACTGACCTTCATGTCTTAAAGTAACGGACTGTAGTTTCTCTGCTTATTTGAGCGGTTTTTGCAATAACATGGACTTGGTTTTTTACCACATAGGGCTATCTTCTGTATACCACCCCTACCGTGTTACAACACAACTGATTGGCTCAAACGCATTCAAAAGGAAAGTACATCTACAAATTAACTTAATTAAGGCACACATGTTAATTGAAATCCATTCCAGGTGACTACCCCATGAAGCTGGTTGAGAGAATGCCAAGAGTGTGCAAAGCTGTCCTCAAGGCAAAAGGTGGCTACTTTCAAGAATCTCAAATGTATTTTTTTATTTAATGAAAGGTACCACACACACACGTTTATATATATATATATATAAAAACAAGGCCATTTCTAAGTGACATATTCACACACACACAATCATTCAAAAGTTTGGGGTCACTTAGAAATGTCCTTGTTTTCCATGAAATGACTTGCAAAATTAATAGGAAATATAGTCAAGATGTTGACAAGGTTATAAATAATGATTTTTAATTGAAATAATAATTGTGTCCTTCAAACTTTGCTTTCGTCAAAGAATCCTCCATTTGCAGCAATTACAGACTTGCAGACCTTTGGCATTCTAGTTATCAATTTGTTGAGGTAATCTGAAGAGATTTCACCCCATGGTTCCTGAAGCATCTCACACAAGTTGGATTGGCTTGATGGTCACTTCTTATGTACCATACAGTCAAGCTGCTCCCACAACAGCTCAATAGGCATGACAACCGGTGACTGTGCTGGCCACTCCATTATAGACAGAATACCAGCTGACTGCTTCTTCCCTAAATAGTTCTTGCATAGTTTGGAGCTGTGCTTTGGGTCATTGTCCTGTTGTAGGAGGAAATTGGCCCCAATTAGGAGCCGTCCACAGGGTATGGCATGGCGTTGCAAAACGGAGTGATCCCTTTTACCCTGTGCAAATCTCCCACTTTACCACCACCAATGCACCCCCAGACCATAACATTGCCTCCACCATGCTTGACAGATGGCGTCATCACTCCTCCAGTATCTTTTTATTTTTTCTGCGTCTCACGAATGTTCTTCTTTGTGATCCAAACACCTAAAACCTATGATTCGTCTGTCCATAACACATTTTTTCCAATCTTCCTCTGTCCAGTGTCTGTGTTCTTTTGCCCATCTTTATCTTTTATTTTTATTGGCACGTCTGAGATATGGCTTTTTCTTTGCAACTCTCGATAGAAGCCCAGCATCCCAGAGTCGACTCTTCACTGTTGACGTTGAGACTGGTGTTTTGCAGGTATTATTTAATGAAGCTGCCAGTTGAGGACTTGTGAGGCATCTGTTTTCTCAAACTAGAAGCTAATGTGCTTGTCCTCATACTCAGTTGTGCACCGGGGCCTCCCACTCCTTTCTATTTTGGTTAGGGCCAGTTTGCGCTGTTCTGTGAAGGGAGTAGTACACAGCATTGTACGAGATCTTCAGTTTCTTGGCAATTTCTTGCATGAAATAGCCTTCATTTCTCAGAACAAGAATAGACTGATGAGTTGCATTAGAAAGTAATTTGTTTCTGGACATTTGGAGCCTGTAATTGAATCTAAAAATGTTTTTTTCTTCAGATACTCAACTAGTCTAAAGAAGGCCAGTTTGATTGCTTCTTTAATCAGAACAACAGTTTTCAGCTGTGCTAACATAATTGCAAAAGTGTTTTCTAATGATCAATTAGCCTTTTAAAATTATAAACTTGGATTAACTAACACAATGTGCCATTGGAACACAGGAGAGATGGTTGCTGATAATGGGCCTCTGTACACCTATGTAGATATTCCATAACAAATCAGCCGTTTCCAGCTACAAGTCATTTACAACATTAACAATGTCTACACTGTATTTCTGATTGATATTATTTTAATGGCTAAAAATGTTGCTTTTCTTTCAAAAACGAGGACATTTCAAATGACCCCAAACTTTTGAAAAAGAGTGTGTGCGTGTCCCACTTCTAAAACCAAAGTTGCGCCTCGGTCTCCTGCAAATGTCATTGGATTACATTACCCTCCAGATTGGAGAGCTTTCCAAACCTAAACCAGGATCACTTCATCAGAATTTAGCCTACCTTTTCATTGTGAAAACATGGCATGGATTTAAACTAAAGGATGGATGTAATAGGATAAATGCTAGAGGGAATGGAGGGGGAGTCATTGATAATCTTGAATACAAGCTCCAGCGTTAAGTTTCCCCAAAGTACAGATCTAGGAACAGCTGCCCCTCCCCCGAGCATAACCTGACACTTAGTTGGAAAAATGCTGAACTGACCCAAGATAAGAGTCTAGGGGCAACTACACCCACCAAATATGGTGTCCGGCATGCGGTGAATGAATACAGTAACATAATTGAGATAAAAATCACTCACCATGATATCAGCCTCACGGTTAGCATAGCGTAGGTTGGGGTCCACCCAGTACATGAGTCTATTCACCTGAGCCCAGTTCAGGAAGAGGAGGATGACCAGGAACAGGAAGTACAGAACCCCCTATACCTGACAACAGCAGGAAGGAACTAATCAGAGCTGAGTTCCATGAACATGGTTCCATAAAGGAGTTCCCCTGATGATGACATATACTGTGCAGTAGGCCTACTCACCAAATACCATGCGCCAAATCGCAGGATGTGGTCGGGTGAATGGACCTGAAGTGGTTCAATTAAATACTGCCTTTACACACTTATTCATGTATCTACCATTATAAGAGTGGCTCTACCAAAACCCTCATACACTGCACTTCCAAAGTAGTATATACTGCAAACAGTGGGTATCCCATTCACTCGTACAATCAAAACTATGTCAAGCTGCAAAAGGCCATGCTGAAGACTAGTTTAGAATCTTGGAAGAACTCAAAAGACCTGAACAACTATTATGTGACCAATGACCTACACTAGAACAACATTCCTCCCACTCACCCCATGCAGACACACGTTTTCTACCAGGTGCTGGGCTGAGCTATTGTCAAGTACAAGGCAATGACTGAGTGAGTACCATTGGGGAAGGCCAGGACACTGATGATGAGGAAGAAGGAGACAACCAACAGGAGACCCAATCGAAGGTTGTTGTCAGCGTCTGTATCCTCCCTGGCAGAGAGAGCAGGGTTTAACATTTAAAAAAGCATTGGCTGAGATATGCAATATGTACATTATCTCAGAGGATAAAGTGAGGTTTACGATGACACAGTAAACGGAAGATGTGACAAAAAATTAAGTTCACTTGATTTTTGTATTTATAACAATAAGGAACATTAAAATGTCTAAATGTACGTAGTTCAGTTATACAGTTGAGTTTACACTTGGGTTAGATTAATAGGCCATGTTATCACAACCACTAGGTCTACTTACTGGTCTACTCTCAGCTGTCATTGGACTACCTGGAAAATACGAAGTAAATCAAACTAGCCACAGTGAACGTCAAGAGAGTGAGGCTTGTAGAAAACGTCGATGCTGATGTCCTCCACCTGTTGCTCGTTAATCAATTGAAAGTGTAACATGTAATTCACATCATCCTTGCTTAATGTCCGGGACCCCAAAACAGGTGCCATGGCGAGGGCTAAAGGAGTTTTTTTTATTTTTAGGATATGTCAGCACTTCCAGACAGGACAGGTTCGTCTGCCTATAAGTACATGGATGAGTACTGGGAACCACAAGGGGCAGAGAGAGTACTGAGCAAACCAGACAACGGCGCAACCAACTCAACAAAAATATAGGGGTGTAGTGGGAATGCACATTCCAATACCAGCACTCCCAATTCATTCACTGCCATTTTTCTTCGGAAATAGCTTTATATTTTATTATTTGTAACATTGGAAATTCCCGATGAAAGACAGGGAGTAGTTTTTATCGGTCCCTCATAGGTTGTTTGAGCTGCCTCGTTGCCTTGCTGTATTCCTATTTTGACTGTGACACTTCCGTAATCCTTCGGTTAGAGTGCACACGTGAGTAGATTGACATTGGCGCTATCTTGTTGTTTTTACGCCTGTTCAGGGGACATATTCATTTTTTGACCCATATTTGTGTACGTTATTGCATGATGTCGTCTATTTTGTACTAGCAAAAACCACTATTTCTATACGCTGGCTGGCTACCCCGTATGATTGTTCTACGCAATCTAGCTAGCCATTGCTGCTTCAATGAGACATGCCCTCTTTTAGCCAGCAGATCCGACCTGCTTGCTTACAGCTGCACTAGGGTCTGACAACATTGATCTGTATATTAAGACACTGCGAAACCAGCGCGAGATATGGCTCAGAAAACATACCTCAATCCAGGGATGAGAAATGCGTTATATTCCGAATGATCCCAACTGTTACACTGAGAAGATTGAACAACTGCTAGTTTTGAAAGAAAACGGTCATTTTCATCCTCATGCTAGGTAGCACAAACCACCGCAGCCATTTTGGAATGGCAGTGTCAGTCAATCAGCTCCTTTGTTGTTAAACACCACATACCATTCCATAATGGATGCTGTTGCTACTGATAGCTAGAATGAAGACTAAAATGGCTGTTTACTTAAAGTGGAACTGACAGCGTTTTAACTACAGAAATGAAACAAACAATCATATCAATAATAAAATATGAAATTCCCAGTTTATGCTTCAAAACCAACTCTTTACAAGGTTTTTTTAAACAAGTTATATTTGCCTAAAAATTCCATATTGTACAGTAAGGCATTGTTGGCAGAATAGATGGATCAAACAATTTAATTTGCCACATTTGCTGAATACAATAGTTGTGTACCTTTCTGTGAAATGCTTACTTACGAGCCCTTAACCAACAATGCAGTTCAATAAATGGGGTTAAGAAAATATTTACTAAATAAACTGAAGTAAAAAAGTAACACAATTAACGAGGCTATATACTATAACTGGGGGGTACCGAGTCAATGTGTGGGGGTACAGGTTAGTCGAGGTAATTTGCAGATGTAGGGAGGGGTAAAGTGACTATGCATAGATAATAAACAGCAAGTAGCAGCAGTGTAAAAACGGGGGGGATCAATAGTCCGGGTGGCCATTTGATTAATTGTTCAGCAGTCTTATGGCTTGCGGGTAGAAGCTGTTAAGGAGCCTTTAAACCAAGACGTGGTGCTACGGTACCACTTGCTGTGGGGTAGCAGAGAGAACAGTCTATAACTGGAGTCTGACCTTTTTTTGGGCCTTCCTCTGACATCACCTAGTATATAGGTCCTGGATGGTAGGAAGCTTGGCCCCAGTGATGTATTGAGCTGTACGCACTACCCTCTGTAGTAGAGGTCGACCGATTAATCGGAATGGCCGATTTAATTAGGGCCGATTTCAAGTTTTCATAACAATCGGATATCTGTATTTTTGGATGTCGATTTGGCTGATTTTTAAGAAATTATTATTATTTTTAAATTATTTGATTTTTTTCCACCTTTTGTTTAACTAGGCACGTCAGTTAAGAACACTTAATTATTTTCAATGACGGCCTAGGACGGTGGGTTAACTGCCTTGTTCAGGGGCAGAACGACAGATTTTTACCTTGTCAGCTCGGGGATTCAATCTTGCAACCTTACAGTTAACTAGTCCAACACTCTAACCACCTGCCTCTCATTGCACTCCACGAGGAGCCTGCCTGTTACGCGAATGCAGTAAGAAGCCAAGGTAAGTTGCTAGCTAGCATTAAACTTATCTTATAAAAATCAATCAATCAGAATCACTAGTTAACTACTCATGGTTGATGATATTACTAGTTTATCTAGCGTGTCCTGCATTGCATATAATCGATACGGTGCGCATTCGCGGAAAAAGGACTGCCGTTGCTCCAACGTGTACCTAACCATAAACATCAAAGCCTTTCTTAAAATCAATACACAGAAGTATATATTTTTAAACCTGCATATTTAGCTAAAAGAAATCCAGGTTAGCAGGCAATATTAACCAGGTGAAATTCTGTCACTTCTCTTGCGTTCATTGCACGCAGAGTCAGGGTATATGCGATAATAATAAACGTTTTGTTTTCGAGATGATAGTTTCTTGATTCGACCATATTAATGACCAAAGGCTCGTATTTCTGTGTGTTATTATGTTATAATTAAGTCTATGATTTGATATTTGATAGAGCAGTCTGACCGAGCGATGGTAGGCAGCAGCAGCATTCATTCAAACAGCACTTTAGTGCGTTTTGCCAGCAGCTCTTCGTTGTGCTTCAAACATTGCGCTGTTTATGACTTCATGCCTATCAACTCCCGAGATTAGGCTGGTGTAACCGATGTGAAATGGCTAGCTAGTTAGTGGGGTGTGCGCTAATAGCGTTTCAAACGTTACTCGCTCTGAGACATGGAGTGGTTGTTCCCCTTGCTCTGCATGGGTAATGCTGCTTCAAGGGTGGCTGTTGTCGATGTGTTCCTCGTTCGAGCCCAGGTAGGAGCGCGGAGAGGGACGGAAGCTATACTATTACACTGGCAATACTAAAGTGCCTATAAGAACATCCAATAGTCAAAGATATATGGAATACAAATGGTATCGAGAAATAGTCCTATAAATACTATATTAACTACAACCTAAAACCTCTTACCTTGGAATATTGAAGTCTCATGTTAAAAGGAACCACCAGCTTTCATATGTTCTCATGTTCTGAGCAAGGAACTTAAACGTTAGCTTTTTACATGGCACACACACACTTTTACTTTCTTCTCCAACACTTTGTTTTTGCATTATTTAAACCAAATTGAACATGTTTCATTATTTATTTGAGGCTAAATCGATTTTTATTGATGTATTATATTAAGTTAAAATAAGTGTTCATTCAGTATTGTTGTAATTGTCATTATTACAAATAAAAAATAAAAATCAGTCGATTTAATCTGTATCGGCATCTGTCGACCTCTACTCTAGCGCCTTACGGTCGGATGTCGAGCAGTTGCCATACCAGGCGGTGATGCAACCGGGCAGGATACTCTCAATGGTGCAGAACTTTTTAAGGACCTGGGGATCAATGCCAAATCTTTTCAGTCTCCTGAGGGGTAAAGGGTATTGTCGTGCCCTCTTCACGATGGTCTTGGTGTGTTTGGACCATAATAGTTTGTTGGTGATGTGACACCAAGGAACTTGAAACTCTCAAACTGTTCCACTATAACACCGTCGATGTGAATGGGGGCATGTTCGGCCCTCCTTTTCATGTAGTCGACAATCAGCTCCTTTGTCTCACTCACGTTGAGGGAGAGGTTGTTGTCCTGGAACCGCACTGACCTCTCTATAGGTTATCTCATCGTTGTTGGTAATCAGACCTACCACTGTTGTGTCGTCAGCAAATGTAATTATGATGTTGGAGTCGTGCTTGGCCATGCAGTCGTGGGTGAACAAGGAGACACTCCTTCAAATGATTGGATTCGGCTATTTCAGCCACACCCATTGCTGATGGGTGTATAAAATCGAGCACACCGCCATGCAATCTCCATAGCAAACATTGGCCAGTGATGGGAAATCTTAACGCTACATTATACAATGACATTCTAGACTATTCTGTGCTTCCAACTTTGTGGCAACAGTTTGGGGAAGGCCCTTTCCTGTTTCAGCATGACAATGCCCCCATGCATAAAGCGAGATCCATACAAAAGTGAATGATGGCAGTGTGGCAAATGGCTTATTTGCATATAGGCCTACTATAGCTCTGATTGGCTATGGCACACCGGTCTGCGTAGATTCTGGTTCTGGACAAGACAGATGTTTATTTACTGCAGTCTATTAATTGTCCAAACGCACAGCCGCTTTCCCATTCTATATTGCAATAGAATTTTCACAAATGCCTTTGGTCATTCTCAAAAATTCAATGAATTTATGAAAATGACCATATCTAAGTGCTCGCTTTTTCAGAAAATGTTTCATAAAGGTGTCATATTCTTCCTGGGGGTTTATATGAACAGATTTGAATAAGATTCCATGTTGCTAAAACGCTGTCAGTTCCCCTTTAGTTGTCGTTCCATATTCTCAGTGTAACAATAATTCGGATTAGAACTAATTTCTAACTGCTATGCTTTATATTGGCCAGGTCGCAGTTACAAATGATAACTTGTTCTCAACTAGCCTACCTGGTTAAATAAAGGTGAAATAAATGTTAAAAGTTTTAAAAAACTGGATTGAGTTATGTTTACTGAGCCATATCTAGCGCTGGTTCCACGGTGTCTTAATATACACAGGGTAGGCTGTTCGTCCGTAGTGCAGTTGTAAGCAAGTCGGTCAGATCTTCTGGCTAGCCCCTTATTCATTGTTAATAATCTATTGGTTGCTTCTTTACTCAACAACACCAATCCCCATCCAAGTTCAATAAAAAATTCATAGCATTGGCTAACGTACTTGCATGATGGTGTGTTCCAGTTACGTTCAATGTACAGACCCCCTTCTCATGTCACAATGTCCTGTGTTTTTATCACAGATATCTACATGGCTTTAACCTGTATCCAGCATTGTCAGAGATGCACCAGTTTACTGAGGTCAAGGAGTGTTGGTATCACCACCCTTCAGTATTCCACAGATGCCCAGCATTGGCCTGCAGCCCTCTGGAATTCTTTCATTGTTCCAGTCTTGCCCTCTGTGCTCCAGAGAAGTCCGAATCCATCTCAGACGCGACAGAGGTGGAATCTAGGAGTGCGGAGTTACTGTGAATCTCATGCTAAGGTCCAACCATCTCAAACGAAACACAGGAATACTGATGAGTTACCTGGGACTGATATGGTGTCATATCAGAATCCTGTCTCCCATCAACTCATAGATGGAGGGATGCTTCTGAAGGAGTGGCAGACAGCTTTTGGTACTAATGCCACCCCTGTGTGTACACACACACACACACACACACACACACACACACACACACACACACACAGTTAAATAAAGGTGAAATAAGTCAAATAAAAATACAGTGGTCATTTCTACCTAATATTTTTGTCCTCTCCAGATTTGGATGATGCCCCAGGCCACTCTGCATTAGAGGAGATCAGTCATGAGGAGGCAGTTCATATGGACATCCCAGCTGCCCTGCCTCCTGTCTCCATCTCCCTGAAAGACTATGTCAATGAGTCAGAGACGCTTGGAAAGCTTGTACAGCTAGGTAGGTTGGGTCCATTTAGGGTTTGTATCTGATTAGCCATTACTCCCTCACTGTCTAATGTACAAGAGCAATAGATGTCATGTATATCTATGTCTCTGGATCGTACTCACTAGGCACCAAACTGAAGTAAATGGGGAGGGATTACCAGAGCCCAAAAATAAACACTTGCTTTTTATTTCCGCTGCAGAGCATTTTGATACGCTGTGCACTAATGAATGTGACCCTGGTGTTAACCCTTCGGTTCCTTCTTCAGGTGTTCAGCTATGGAAACTGGAGCAGAGGCCTAACGTGGGTTCCATGTTGCTGAGGCTAGACTTCCAGACAGACGTGACCCCACGGCTGGTCTTCCTGAAGCAGCTGGGAGTGGAGGATTCTCGCCTGGGTTATCTGATCAGCCACAACCCCTTCATCCTCACAGAGAGCCTGGAGAATCTGCAGGCCAGGTACCAGAGTTGAGGGGATGGTTGTTGTATTGGCAGGTTGAATTTTCTACAGTCAGCAACACACAGGGTTGACTATTGTAATGGACGTTTTAAATTGTGTGTCCATGTAACTAACCTTGTGAAAATATCCTATTATAATCTACTGTTCTTCTGAGTATAATTATGTGTTGCAAACCAGCTTGCTCCTGTGTCCTTGTAGAGATGAAAGGATAACTGAAAGTCCTTCCCAAGAACAGGAAACTATAAAGATATGTGCTTATCACCTAATGCTTCGGAATTCAGACTGTCTACACTGAGCTGTATAACTCTGTTCCCTCTGAGCTCAGAAATAAAGAATCTTAGTTTGACTTGGACTCAAGAAAATCCTTATTTGATAATATTCACCACACTATCTTAGGGACAAAGACGAAACTTGGTGTTTCCAACTGGTATACCTGTTTAATCTCGTCTGTCAGCTTCAGTTCTTATAGGACTATGACAGGTGATACATTTCATTGTTAAATTATTTACAAATAATCTGTAGTATAAAATGAGGTAATAATCTCTCTTTCATATTAGAGTGGCATATCTTAGGTCCAAGAAGTTCAGCGCTGAGTCTGTGGCTTCCATGGTGTCCAGAGCTCCGTACCTGCTGAACTTCAGTGTGAAGAGGATGGACAACCGCCTTGGATTCTACCAACAGCAGTTAGGCCTTAGTGCTCAGAAGGTCAGGTCTGAATTGAGTAAACAATTACATTTAAAAGTTGTGTAAGGAATGACCCAAGACAACAGCAATTGGTCATATTATGTCCCACTAAATGTGTCATAGAACAATGCATAAGATAGTACATTCGTATCTTTCAGACACGGGATGTTATGGCTCGCCTTCCCAGACTTTTGTGTGGCAGCTTGGAGACAGTTAAGGAGAATCTTAAGGTATGACAACAAACAAACGCTATTTAATGTTAACTGTGATATGTCTTAATTCTTGGAGAGAAAAATAGGATTAAGTCTTAGAATCTGTCTTTTTCATCCTAGATATGCAAACTGGAGATGGGGTTTCGTGAAAATGAGCTCCAGCACATTGTCACTGTAATCCCCAAAGTTCTTACTGCTAACAAGAAGAAACTGACCCAGATATTTGACTACATCCACAACACCATGAACATACCCCATGATCTGATTGTAAAGTTCCCACAGGTAAGCTATAAACTACCAGTCCTGAATCATCCATCTTTGGATAGTGGATACTCGCAGAGAATACATTATCTGGATATGTTAGTGTTTACCTAGCCCAATAATTTACTCCTTATAGTTCATGTTCTGTTTAAAGGCGTTTAGGCTCTGGAAGATGAAACGGCCAAATACTCCATCTAATCATGAATCGATTCTCGATTGCTGTACAGTTCTACAAACATAAAGCACTGAACTTTCATATCACATCAAAATAATTTCACAAATACTAAATATACTTACTGTACACTGTTTTAACACAATTGCATCCAACAGTATTTTTCAGTGACGACATGTTTTTGGCGTCCGTCTTCCATTTACACACTGGTGTTTGGAGACGCAGATAGCCAATTAGCACAGCTAGTCCACACTGTCTTCAGTCTGTTTTCCATAAACAAGCGCTGTAACATGTAAATATGGCCGTGTGGGAACCCTAACCCTATAAAGGTGTGTAGTAAATAAACTATTTGTTTATTTTATTATTTCTCGCTGATATGAATGATTTGTTCATTATGTTTCCAAAACCATACCGCAAGCGATGCGTGTTCACGTCTAGAGAAAAGTCTCGGCTCGTAACAAAACTCGTCAATAGGCATTTAAGGTAGTTCGCGTCTGACTTGGGTGGGGTAGTATTTACCAAGTGATGGATCAGGAACCACTTATGGGTCACGGTGGGTAACCCCTGCTTGGTCATGGCCAAGGACTGAGTTGTGGCTAAAAACATTTTTATTTTGTTGAGCTGATGGGACATAGTACATTACCAGTGAATTGTCTTTAGACATGTCACAGATTCAGTTGGACTTGCTATCACCTATTGTCTGAAAAGTTATCTGTCCTTTCTACAGGTCCTGAATGCAAAGTACCTTCGTATCAAAGAAAGACACCTGTTCCTGCAATACCTAGATAAGGCTCAGTATGACCCTGCCAAGCCTAACTACATCTGTCTGGACAAGCTTGTCTCCTTGCCAGATGAGGCCTTCTGCACTGAAGTGGCATCAGCCACACTAAAGGACTTTGAACTGTTTCAGAAGACGATGTAATTAATGAAACACTACAGTTTCTGTATATGTGTGTTATGTGAATAAATATGTTGAAGATATTCTACATTGAATATTGCTGTTTACTATTGAACTGGTTGAATGAGCCACCAGAAGAGGGCCACATTTCGACACATTGTTGAGATTTTGGATGATTTTGGACCTTTGATAAATGTAGCTAGCCTTCTTCATAAGGACTAACGTGTAAATATATAAATGGAAAAATAGCGAGGATAATTCAATTCTTACAGAGTTCTTGTGCAGAGTTGCGCAACCGCGGATGACCTCATTCTCAGAACGTCATTTTACCCACAATTCCACTCAAACTTTTTTTTAGATAGAACAACATGGCGTCGAGGGCACCAGGTAATTACAATCACCTATATTTTAAGCATTTCTTTACCCGTAAATCGAGATGATACGTTGCAGATATTGTTGAGTATAGGGGCTATTGATTTGTGGGGGGAAAACAAGACGATGCGGAGTGTTTTGGTGCGTTCAAATCCATGTTTTTAATGACTTTCTGTCGTCCTCTGTGTCCCCGGGAAAGGCAAGAAGTATGTTAGCAAGCTATGGCAAATTAAGGAAATCTGGTTTGTGCCAGTGACACATTGCGCATTTAAATTAAATGTATGCCAGTTGGCTAATGGTTAGGTAAAACGGTACTATAACAGTTATAATAATATTCTATGGTCTGATCAACCTTCAAACGCCACGCCAGTGCAGCTTGATTATCTAACAACATCTAACGTGAGCAGTTTCGAACTAACTAGTAATATGTAGGTCATGTGATCTACTAGCAATCTATTCACTTATCCAACACACATGTAATATTTGCATTTTGAGTGCACTTCTAGGTTCGCCCAAATAATACTACTGTCAAATCCTCCCCCCAGTCCCTACTTCTACAATTCACTCATTTCTAGTTGATCCACTCCAGTGTCTTTTTAGATTCATGGATAATATTGGATGTCTCTTTGCTTTTGTGCTGCAATGATTGCAACTGGATTTTAAGCTGTTTTTGGGAATACTCTTGCTGACAAGCAAATTACTCTTCTGGTATCCTCCACAGCAACTACAGGCAGACTCCTGGTCAGCTTTCGCAAATGGTACTACAATGCTGCTGGATTCAACAAAATTGGTAACTCTTGGGAGTCTTAATGTTTTTTTTATTCTATTTGGGGCCATCTCTGAGTCTTAAGACTAATTAATTCACTCAGTCTTAAACATCTAGAGTCTTCAGTTAGATCTCGCCTTGTGGATATTTTTGGTTCCAGGTCTGATGCGTGATGACACAATCCACGAGGACAGCGACGTGAAAGAGGCCTTGCGGCGTCTCCCAGAGAAAGTGTACAACGACAGGATGTTCAGGCTCAAGAGAGCCCTGGACCTCTCCATGAAGCAGGCGGTTCTCCCCAAGGAACAGCGGACTCAATATGAGGAGGTACAGCAGACCTGGGCTCAAATGACATATTCAGGACTGATTCAGACCTGGGCTCAAATAATTTCAAGTACTTAGTGTTTGATAAACCTTGCCTGGTTTAATGGACTAATAAAATGGTCCTAAAACTGCAAACTCCACTCATCTGGCACTCCAGGCATGCAAACGCTGAAGTATTTGAAATAATTCAAATAATATTTGAACCCGGGTCAGAGGTACAGTGCATATAGTCTCACACGTTAGTTTGTACAGAAATGGCTTTGCGCTGCCACTGGGGAAATGGAAGATATGTCGAAAGTTTCATAGCAGTTGATGCTATAGTGAAGAGGTATTCAACTCCTGGAGTTTTCTGTTCTACCTGATAATTAATTGCACCCACCTGGTGTCCCAGGTCTGAATCAGTCCCTGATTAGAGGGGAACAATTTAACGCAACGGAACTGACTTCACGGTTCAGAGTTGAGGGTTACAGTGTGACTTTGGAATGAAGGGCAAAGTCTAGCCTCTGAGGCTAAGGTGGAGATATTGTTACTGCACTGCTCAAAAAAATAAAGGGAACACTAAAATAACACATCCTAGATCTGAATGAAATATTTTTATTAAATACTTTTTTCTTTACATAGTTGAATGTGCTGACAACAAAATCACACAAATTATCAATGGAAATCAAATTTATCAACCCATGGCGGTCTGGATTTGGAGTCACACTCAAAATTAAAGTGGAAAACCACACTACAGGCTGATCCAACTTTGATGTAATGTCCTTAAAACAAGTCAAAATGAGACTCAGTAGTGTGTGTGGCCTCCATGTGCCTGTATGACCTCCCTACAATGCCTGGGCATGCTCCCGATGAGGTGGCGGATGGTCTCCTGAGGGATCTCCTCCCAGACCCGGACTAAAGCATCTGCCAACTCCTGGACAGTCTGTGGTGGTGGATGGAGCGAGACATGATGTCCCAGATGTGCTCAATTGGATTCAGGTCTGGGGAACGGGCGGGCCAGTCCATAGCATCAATGCCTTCCTCTTGCAGGAACTGCTGACACACTCCAGCCACATGAGGTCTAGCATTGTCTTGCATTAGGAGGAACCCAGGGCCAACCGCACCAGCATATGGTCTCACAAGGGGTCTGAGGATCTCATCTCGGTACCTAATGGCAGTCAGGCTACCTCTGGCGAGCACATGGAGGGCTGTGCGGCCCCCCAAAGAAATGCCACCCCACACCATGACTGACCCACCGCCAAACCGGTCATGCTGGAGGATGTTGCAGGGAGCAGAACGTTCTCCACGGCGTCTCCAGACTCTGTCACGTGCTCAGTGTGAACCTGCTTTCATCTGTGAAGAGCACAGGGCGCCAGTGGCGAATTTGCCAAACGTCCTGCACGGTGTTGGGCTGTAAGCACAACCCCCACCTGTGGACGTCGGGCCCTCATACCACCCTCATGAAGTCTGTTTCTGACCGTTCGAGCAGACACATGCACATTGGGGCGGCAGGGTAGCCTAGTGGTTAGAGCGTTGGACTAGTAACCGAAAGGTTGCAAGTTCGAATCCCCGAGCTGACAAGGTACAAATCTGTCATTCTGCCCCTGAACAGGCAGTTAACCCGCTGTTCCTAGGCCGTCATTGAAAATAAGAATTTGTTCTTAACTGACTTGCCTAGTAAAATTTTAAAAAAATTGTGGCCTGCTAGAGGTCATTTTGCAGGGCTCTGGCAGTGCTCCTCCTTGCACAAAGGCGGAGGTAGTGGTCCTGCTGCTGGGTTGTTGCCCTCCTACAGCCTCTTCCACGTCTCCTGATGTACTGGCCTGTCTCCTGGTAGCGCCTCCATGCTCTGGACACTACGCTGACAGACACAGTAAACCTTCTTGCCACAGCTCACATTGATGTGCCATCCTGGATGAGCTGCACTACCTGAGCCACTTGTGTGGGTTGTAAACTCCGTCTCATGCTACCACTAGAGTGAAAGCACCGCCAGCATTCAAAAGTGACCAAAACATCAGCCATGAATCATAGGAACTGAGAAGTGGTCTGTGGTCACCCGCTGCAGAACCACTCCTTTATTGGGGGTGTCTTGTTAATTGCCTATAATTTCCACCTGTTGTCTATTCCATTTGCGCAACAGCATGTGAAATTTATTGTTAATCAGTGTTGCTTCATAAGTGGACAGTTTGATTTCACAGAAGTGTGATTGACTTGGAGTTACATTGTGTTGTTTGTGTTCCCTTTATTTTTTTGAGCAGTGTATATTGATAGTGCTAAACTAATTGAAGAATCAATGAAGCAGGTAGGAGAATTATGATTATGAAGTACTGGATTATGAAGCAAGTAGGATTAGAGACTAAAGGTTGGATTGGAATTGGGCAATAGTTGAGTTGGGAGATGCCTATAAAGCTGTTTAATGTTGAAAAATGACATACTAAAAACCACATCAAGTACAGTTGGTGGAAGAAAGTTGACAGAACTAATGTTTTGTTTCTGTTTGACCTTTTTTCTGTAGGACGTACATTACCTGGAGCCTTACCTGAAAGAGGTCATCCGTGAGAGGAAAGAGGTTGAGGAGTGGTCGAAGAAATGAGATGATGTGGAGGGCTGATGTTCCTTCTGTTTGTTCTGGTGAATGGTTGTCCTCCGTAATATTTCAAATAAAGTGTACCCTGTGGGAAGACTGCTTAATAAAAATTTAAATTTTTGGAAAAGATGTACACGTGTGGAGAGTTTTTAAGAAGTATTGCAAGATTGGTAAAATAGCTTTTGGGTTAAGATGTGAACCAGGATGTTGATCACCACAGTAATGTTTATTTATAGTGAATCCACTTTAATCCCATTTTTAATCCCATTTAATAATCCCATCATCCCAAATTTTAAGACTGAAATAACAATTGACTAAACTATAATCGAACGGCAGTTGCATGTTTAAAAAAAAAAGATCATGGAGCAATACATTTGTCAATCTGTTTCAAGTACTTATGAATCAGTACATATGGATATAAAACAAAGCTTTTCAAGGCCTTAAGCATCCCAATAGGCTAAACTTTTTATTTGCACAAATTTCTTAGTTGTCTTTGGATAAGTGGAAATGAAGTGTTGCAAGCCACAATAGATGATTGAGAAAGATGAACCCTTTGTATTGCACACACCCTTGATCTATCAACCCTCTTTCCTGCCCTCTGGTATGGTATTCTACCTAAACTTCAATCTACCTCTGGATCTCCTGTTGTCCACGATCTCAATGGTATCAATAAAGTTTCCAATGATGCTGTTGAAGGATTTCACCATGGACCCCCAGTTCCTTACTGGTCTCATTGATATCTGTGTCATAAGCACCCAATGGGGGTAACTACCTCCACGTTCCCCACCCCCAGAAGGATCCCCATCAGTTGACCCCTGACCGCCTGGAACATCTCCCTGTTGTACTGCAGCAGGACCGTCTCATCCAAGGGGTAGGTGACATCCTCAGGTTAGCAGCTCCAAATACCTTAGGGCTGGGAACCCAGCGGCCAGAGTCGAGAAGAGGCGGCGAAGGGCTGTGGCGCTCAGAGGGTTGCCCAGTATCTTCAGCCCCTCCAGGCTGCGACGGGGAGCCTGGGTCAGGATGTCCATGTGTTCATCCTCTAGGGTGAGGCTGTGGCGGGGAAGAGGCTGCACACGTCGTGACCATTATGTCCAGACTGACCAGGTTCTCCCTTTGCAGGCTGTTGGCCAGATAGGCCATGTCCACACAGTTCAGGTTACAGTTGGCCAGCTTCAGGAATTGCAGTGGAGTGGTCAGGGGGCTCTGGACAAGGCCAGAGAGTCACAAATGTATTACATTTTCCCAATTAGGTTATATTATCACTTGTGTATGCTTGCAATGTGGGTGTGCGCATCACTTTACGCAAGCTTGACAAAAAACTAAGCCAATATGAAATCTTTACGATGCATGCCTAATGTTGTTTTGGGGCATGACCTCAGTGCTATTTCAAAGTCAGCTGTAAATGACACCCTATTCACTTTTAAGTGCACTACTTTCTACCAGGGTCAAAAAGTTTTCTGGTCAAAAGTAGTACAGTATATAGGAAATAGGGTGCAATTTGGGAAGCAGACAACATCAACCATTAAGTATTCCCTGGTTTCCTTCCAACCTGCAGATTTAGCAGCAGGCAGCTGTCTACATTCTCCCCCACAGCCAAGCAACAAAAACAAAATGCCACTGAGTGCAAACTGAGTACCGGAAACTGAGTACTGGAAACTGCAGCCCCCATGTTATGATATTACACAGTGGAAATGCATCAGCTTGAATAGACATCCCCAAAGCTATATATACAGTAGACATCAATACCTTCTACCTATACACATGCACACACACACACTCTCGCCCCACACAGAGGTGACCCTCTCACCTTAGCAGTCTTTGCAGGTGTCTGGTGAAGGTGCAGAAGCCCATGTAGAGCTCTGTCAGCCGGCTCAGCAGATCCCCAATGGTCACCAGCAGGTCATCTTCATCCGAGCCCAACCATCGCATGTCCATCACCTCCTCGGCCAGCATCAGGGACTGCAGCTGGGGGAACTCTATCCGGGACAACAGCAACTCCAGGTGCGGGGCCTCCAGGTGAACATTATGGACCATCTGTAGTCTCCTCATGGCCTCCGGTTGGGCCACACACAGCATGTAGAACAGCTGTTTGAGAGCCAGGGAGTTGGCTCAGGACCTGATGAAGCTCAGCTTCAAGGGGCAGTGACGGAGTAGCAGGAAGGCCTGGGCCACCACCTTGTACTCCCGCCCGGTGACAAAGCCGCTCAGGCGCACGTCCACCTCGGTCTCGAGGACTGAGGGTGCAGCGCCAGCCGCCTGGATGGCCAGCATGACCTCGTAGCACATGCAGGTGAGGACCCACCGACCCAAGGTGGATCCACCGGAACAGGTATGGTACTGTCCTTCAGCCCAGTCAGGTCCACCATACAGAGGGTCTGGGCGTAAGTCTCTGTTGGCCGCAGCACGTACGACTGGAGATGGAACAGATAGAGATAGGACATAACTGTTTATTGCCATCAAATGGGAATTTGTCTTACAAATCAAAGTTATATGATGTAAGGTGACATTGTGACCTTGTATTGCCCCAGTGGCAACTCAAGTAACTACAAACACATTGAGACTTGAAGCAAAACCAAAAATGTGTCACACTGGCCAAGATCCAGTGCCTCAGTTCACACGCAGCATTTTTGACCAGTGACAGATTGCACCTCTAAACACAACACCAGAACACACAGTTAGCCTACTTTCAGCCCAGTCAACAGACCCATCTAGGCACTGCTGGCAGATGCAGGAGATCCTCCTGGCAGTCTACCGTCCTTCCCAGGAGCCTTTGCAGGTTAAGCTCATGCAGAGGCAGATTTGGACCAGGTCGTGGAGGAGGAAGGCCTTCTCGTGCAGGTAGCAGGCATTGAAGAGGAGTGGGTAGAAATTGAACAACAAACAGCTAAGGTTCCCCATGGTGCTCAGGCTACTCTGAGCGAAGCCCTCGGCAGCAAGAAACCTCAGGCTCTTCATGGCTCTCTCTTCTCTGGTCTGTCCTCAAGGTCTGGGTCTTGAAGTGTTAGGATCAACCAATCAGCCCATGTGATTGGATGTGTTTGTGTTGTTGCTCTCTCCCCCACTGTCTCTCTGTCTGTTGATTCTTTGTCTCTGCTAGTACTGTATATCTGTCTGGACCTCGAGAGGCTTGGCGCGTGAGGTAGGTGAGTAGGAGGATCTATTTTTTGGAAACAGCCATCTCATTCCATTCACCTCTCGAATGGGTTATCTATTTGCAACTTTCACCAAGGGGCAGAGCAGAAACAATCTTATCCTACTGCTTACAAAATTAGGTTCAACTTCCCTCCAAACCACCAACATTGAAATGACCTGTTTATGCAAGCAAGCTATAAAAAGACGCCAGTAACAACAATAACAGTAAAGCAATGTAGACAAACATAGCATGGAAGTTGTACAGGGTAACATTGGCATCATGCCCACACATAGATTTACTGAAGGCTTAGATGTTAATCAAGACCAAAGCAGTGGTATATCAGATATCATAATGTACTAGCCTAACATGACTGGTCATGAAAACATTATGCATTTGATGAGAGTACACTGGAACACCCAGAGTGTTGTAAATATACTGAACAAAAATATAAAAGTGTTGGTCCCATGTTTCATGAGTTGAAACAAAAGATCCCAGAAATGTTCAAAATGCACAAAAAGCTCCTTCCTCTAAAATGTTGTGTACAAATTTGTTTAAATTCCTGTTAGTGAACATTTCTCCTCTGCCAAGGTAATTCGTAATTCACCTGACAGGTGTGGTATATCAAGAAGCTGATTAAACAGCATGATCATTACACAGGTGAACCTTGTGCTGGGGATAATCAAATGCCACTCTAAAAGGCACTGCATCTCAGTGCTAGAGCCGTCACCACAGACCCTGGTTCGATTCCAGGCTGTAACACAACCGGTTGTGATTTCCATAGTCCCAAAGGGCGGTGCACAATTGGCCCAGGGCCGTCCGGGTTAGGGTTTGTCTAGGGTAGGCTGTCATTGTAAATAAGAATTTGTTCTTAACTCACTTGCCTAATTAAATAAAGATTCAATAAAAAAAATTGCAGTTTGGTCACACAACACAATGCCAGTTAACCACCTAACTGAGGAACTTAATTTAACCTTGCGCAATACCCTAGATGCAGTTGGACCCATAAAAACTAAAAACATTTCTCATAAGAAATTAGCTCCCTTGTATAAAAAATACCCAAGCTCTGAAGCAAGCTTCCAGAAAATTGGAAATGGCGCCACACCAAACTGGAAGTCTTCCGACTAGCTTGGAAAGACAGTACCGTGCAGTATCAAAGAGCTCTTACTGCTGCTCGATCATCCTATTTTTCCAACTTAAATGAGAAAAATAAGAACAATTCAAAATTTATTTTTGATACTGTCGCAAAGCTAACTAAAAATCAGCATTCCCCAAGTGAGGATGGCTTTAACTTCAGCAGTAATAAATTCATGAACTTCTTTGAGGAAAAGATCATGATCATTAGAAAGCAAATTACGGACTCCTAAATCTGCGTATTCCTTCAAAGCTCAGTTGTCCTGAGTCTGCACAACTCTGCCAGGACCTAGGATCAAGAGAGACACTCAAGTGTTTTAGTACTATATCTCTTGACACAATGATGAAAATAATCATGGCCTCTAAACCTTCAAGCTGCATACTGGACCCTATTCCAACTAAACTACTGAAAGAGCTGCTTCCTGTGCTTGGCCCTCCTATGTTGAATATAATAAACAGCTCTCTATCCACCAGATGTGTACCAAACTCACTAAAAGTGGCAGTAATAAAGCCTCTCTTGAAAAAGCCAAACCTTGACCAAGAAAATATAAAAAAACTATCTGCCTATATCGAATCTTCCATTCCTCTCAAAAATTTTAGAAAAGGCTGTTGCGCTGAAACTCACTGCCTTCCTGAAGACAAACAATGTATACAAAATGCTTCAGAGTGGTTTTAGACCCCATCATAGCACTGAGACTGCAGTTGTGAAGGTGGTAAATTACCTTTTAATGACATCAGACCGAGGCTCTGCATCTGTCCTCGTGCTCCTAGACCTTAGTGCTGCTTTTGATACCATCGATCACCACATTCTTTTGGAGAGATTGGAAACCCAAATTGGTCTACACAGACAAGTTCTGGCCTGGTTTAGATCTTATCTGTTGGAAATATATCAGTTTGTCTCTGTGAATGGTTTGTCCTCTGACAAATCAACTGTACATTTCGGTGTTCCTCAAGGTTCCGTTTTAGGACCACTATTGCTTTCACTATATATTTTACCTCTTTGGGATGTCATTCGAAAACATAATGTTAACTTTCACTGCTATGCGGATGACACACAGCTGTACATTTCAATGAAACATGGCGAAGCCCCAAAATTGCCCTCGCTAGAAGCCTGTGTTTCAGACATAAGGAAGTGGATGACTGCAAACTTTCTACTTTTAAACTCGGACAAAACAGAGATGCTTGTTCTAGGTCCCAAGAAACAAATAGCTCTTCTGTTGAGTCTGACAATTAATCTTGATGGTTGTACAGTCGTCTCAAATAAAACTGTGAAGGACCTCTGCGTTACTCTGGACCCTGATCTCTCTTTTGACGAACATATGAAGACGGTTTCACGGACAGCTTTTTTCCATCTACGTAACATTGTAAAAATCAGAAATGTTCTGTCCAAAAATGATGCAGAAAAATGTATCCATGCTTTTGTTACTTCTAGGTTAGACTACTGCAATGCTCTACTTTCCGGCTACCCGGATATAGGCACTAAATAAACTTCAGTTAGTGCAAAATACAGCTGCTAGAATCCTGACTAGAACCAAAAAATGTGATCATATTACTCCAGTGCTGGCCTCCCTACACTGGCTTCCTGTCAAGGCAAGGGCTGATTTCAAGGTTTTACTGCTAACCTACAAAGCATGACATGGGCTTGCTCCTACCTATCTCTCTGATTTGGTCCTGCCGTACATACCTACACGTACGCTACGGTCACAAGACGCAGGCCTCCTAATTGTCCCTAGAATTTCTAAGCAAACAGCTGGAGGCAGGACTTTCTCCTATAGAGCTCCATTTTTATGGAATGGTCTGCCTACCCATGTGAGAGACGCAAACTCGGTCTCAACCTTTAAGTATTCACTGAAGACTCATCTCTTCAGTGGGTCATATGATTGAGTGTAGTCTGGCCCAGGAGTGTGAAGGTGAACGGAAAGGCTCTGGAACAACGAACCAACCTTGTTGTCTCTGCCTGGCCGGTTCCCCTCTTTCCACTGGGATTCTTTGCCTTTAACCCTATTACAGGGGCTGAGTCACTGGCTTACTGGTGCTCTTTCATGCCGTCCCTAGGAAGGGTGCGTCATTTGAGCCAGAAGAGGACTGGCCACCCCTCATAGCCTGGTTCCTCTCTAGGTTTCTTCCTAGGTTTTGGCCTTCAAGTTTATCCTAGCCAATGTGCTTGAACACCTACATTACTTGCTTTTTGGGGTTTTAGGCTGGGTTTCTGTACAGCACTTTGAGATATCAGCTGATGTACGAAGGGCTATATAAATACATTTGATTTGATTACCAGATGTCTCAAGTTTTGAGAGAGGTCCAACTGGTAATTTTACTGCAGGAATGTCTACCAGAGCTGTTGCCAGAAAATGTAACGTTAATTTCTCTACCATAAGCTGCCTCCAACGTCATTTTAGAAAATTTGTCAGTACTTCCAACTGGTCTTACAACCGCAGACCACGTGTGGTCACACCAGATACTGACTGGTTTTCTGATTCAACCACCTACCTTTTACATTTAAGGTATCTGTGACCAACAGATGCATATCTATATTCCCAGTCATTTGAAATCCATAGATTATGGCATAATCAATGGATTTAAATTGCCTGTAACTCAGTAAAATTGTTGCATGTTGCGTTTACATTTTTGTTCAGTGTATTTTTTTAAATATTCATAGAGCCTTAGCACGGAATGTTTTGCCATAAGAGAACACATTTTACATTTGACAGATTCCACATGACGTAAACAAAGTGTATCACTTTATTACATCTTACAAATTGTTTTACATTTTTCTTCTTCCCAAATCTGAAAGCATCAGCCTTCATTAGATTGTGACTTTTTTCAATTGACACACTACAATTGATCACCATCAAAGTGTATCATGCTTTCATACATCAAAATTCAGACAATACAAAACATACTGCATTTACTCTCATACGTAGATTGTGACTGTTTAAATCATTATATTAAATGAAAGTGGTCATCTATAGAAACCTGAGAAGAAACTTCAGTCTAGAGGGCTTCGAAAGGTGAGTAAACTCAGTCACCAATACAAGGCACATAAGCTAATTTTTGTACAGAGTTACTATTATTCCTTAGTATGGAGAGTGATTGTGTCCCACAGCCCTATACTATATTTAGGCCCACCTGATCTGACCAGAAACCACCCAGGGCCCTAGCTATAGGCTAAACCACAGGGAGGTGTGTCTCTCAGTCTCTGTATCCGTGAGTGGAGTGCAGACTGCAGTCATGCTGGGGGGTGATAGTGGTGGTGGTGGTGATGGTGCTCATGGTGGTGGTGGTGTTCATGCCTCTGAACCAAGGGGATCAAGCCCCCAGAGGAGGCAGGCAGGCTGGACAGCACCACACTCTCTCGCTGCACATTGAGTAGGGTTCTGGAGGGGGACCCAGCCTCTCTGGCCCTGGAGCGAAGCCTCTTGCTCTGGCTGTGCTGTAAGGGGAGTTGGGGCTGGGAGTATGGCTGAGAGGGGTGGTGGCCATGGAGCTTGCTTGATTTATCCCTACCTCCTCCTCCCCCTCCTCTGTCTCCCCCCACTACCTTGGCTTGGCCCCTGAGAGACCTGAGGAAGGAAAGGCCCCTGCCTCTGGACTCTGTAGGGCCGCAGTTCTTCCCCACCACCACTGAGTGGCGCTGCTGGTCTGAGCGGGCATCCGGTCTGGGCACCTGAGAGGGGGCGTCTGCAGAGGATGGAGAACATCATGTTATACTGTCATTTCTCTTTGTTGAATGTCATTCATCTTTGGTGTATTTTCAGTAAAAACCATGTTGACTTTAATGATCTGTGCCTCAAAAGTGCTGAAAATAAATGGTCATTGTGTACCGACCTGCATCGTCAAACTTGGAGGAATAGTTCTCTATCCCAGCTAGGTCTAAGTAGTGGTTCCTGCGTTCTGTGTTTTCATCCACACAGTGAAAAGTCCTCTCTGAGCTCCCTGACTCCTCCTGCTGGACTTCTTCTATTCTGTCCCCTGTTCTGGAGCTGCTGGAGGGGGCCACCACCAGTTTGACCTTCAGGGCTGTGCTGTTACATGAAGGCTGCATGGCCGACGCTTCAACCACCTCATAGATGGACTGCATGAGACTGGACATATCCTGTAACACAGAGACACACACAGACACCATTAGTAAGACTGCAGGGTTGACTTAATCTTAAGAGAAAACTCATAATGCGCAAAAGTTGCTTGTTGTAGCTGTGTGAAGCTACAGTACCTCCTTGGTGACTTTACCACTGTTGTCAAAGTGATACAGTGTGAAGATCCACTCCTGTCGAGTGTCATCCTCCAACACCACATTGTACTCTGTGTCCTGTAACCATGAATAATTGTCACTATTACGCAGACCCTTTTATGCGTGCTTACATTTTACGTACAAGTGATCCCAGGAATTGAACCCACTAGCCTAGCATTGACGTTCCATGCTCTACCTACTGAGCTACAGAGGACCAAACACAACAGGTACCATATTATGGTCATCAAACAAATCCCTGCCAGACTCTGTAGAGATTCTATAGATCAAATCCTTTTGTAGTTGTAGTGTACAGGATAGTAAAAGACCAAAAGCCACTCACATCAACGTGGCTGTTCCTCTTCCTGGGCTGTCTGAATGGAATGTGGATGTAGCTCTCTCTCTCCTTCTCCCCTCCCTTCTCTGATGGCAGTACTACTGTAAAACAAACAAAGTACAGTGAGGGGGAAAAAAGTATTTGATCCCCTGCTGATTTTGTATGTTTGCCCACAGACAAAGAAATGATCAGTCTATAATTTTAATGGTAGGTTTATTTGAACAGTGAGAGACAGAATAACAACAAAAATCCAGAAAAACGCATGTCAAAATGGTTATAAATTGATTTGCATTTTAATGAGGGAAATAAGTATTTGACCCCTCTGCAAAACATAACTTAGTACTTTGTGGCAAAAACCCTTGTTGGCATTCACAGGGGTCAGACGTTTCTTGTAGTTGGCCACCAGGTTTGCACACATCTCAGGAGGGATTTTGTCCCACTCCTCTTTGCAGATCTTCTCCAAGTCATTAAGGTTGAGGCTGACGTTTGGCAACTCGAACCTTCAGCTCCCTCCACAGATTTTCTATGGGATTAAGGTCTGGAGACTGGCTAGGCCACTCCAGGACCTAAATGTGCTTCTTCTTGAGCCACTCCTTTGTTGCCTTGGCCGTGTGTTTTGGGTCCTTGTCATGCTGGAAAACCCATCCACGACCCATTTTCAATGCCCTGGCTGAGGGAAGAAGGTTCTCACCTAAGATTTGACGGTACATGGCCCCGTCCATCGTCCCTTTGATGCGGTAACGTTGTCCTGTCCCCTTAGCAGAAAAACACCCCCAAAGCATGTTTGACGGTGGGGATGGTGTTCTTGGGGTCATAGGCAGCATTCCTCCTCCTCCTCCAAACACAGCGAGTTGAGTTGATGCCAAAGAGCTCCATTTTGGTCTCATCTGACCACAACACCTTCACGCAGTTGTCCTCTGAATCATTCAGATGTTCATTGGCAAACTTCAGACGGGCATGTTTATGTGCTTTCTTGAGCAGGGGGACCTTGCGGGCGCTGCAGGATTTCAGTCCTTCACGGCGTAGTGTGTTACCAATTGTTTTCTTGGTGACTATGATCCCAGCTGCCTTGAGATCATTGACAAGATCCTCCCGTGTAGTTCTGGGCTGATTCCTCACCGTTCTCATGATCATTGCAACTCCAAGAGGTGAGATCTTGCATGGAGCCCCAGGCCGAGGGAGATTGACAGTTCTTTTGTGTTTCTTCCATTTGCGAATAATCGCATCAACTGTTGTCACCTTCTCACCAAGCTGCTTGGCGATGGTCTTGTAGCCCATTCCAGCCTTGTGTAGGTCTACAATCTTGGCCCTGACGTCCTTGGAGAGCTCTTTGGTCTTGGCCAAGGTGGAGAATTTGGAATTTGATTGATTGATTGCTGATTGATCAAAACTGAGATTAGGAGCACTCCCTTTAAGAGTGTGCTCCTAATCTCAGCTCATTACCTGTATAAAAGACACATGGGGGCCAGAAATCTTTCTGATTGAGACGGGGTCAAATACTGATTTCCCTCGTTAAAATGCAAATCAATTTATAACATTTTTGACAAGCGTTTTTCTGGATTTTGTTGCTGTTATTCTGTCTCTCACTGTTCAAATAAACCTACAATTCAATTCAAATACTTTTTTCCCTCACTGTATATTCTCTCTAGCCTTTGTGTTTGCTGTTTACAGACGATAATACACACACAGTATCCCAGGTTTCCCCGACAAGCAAGGGGAATTCTTAGTTAAGATATGAACCATACCAAATCAAACAGGTCAATCATTGAGTAAGTCTAAGATGTTAAGTTAATGATGCATGCTAGACTAGAATCAGTGCAACAGTAATGTGATCATTGAGCTGTCCTTTCTCTACTCACCCTGTAGGGGGCTCTTATCGTTCAGGGACTGCTGGAAAAAGAGGGAGAGGAGTGATGGACCAAGTGAGAATTAGGAGAGAAAAAGTCACAGAAGAGGGGGGGGTAGAGATAGGGAGGAGGAGAAAGACAAGAAAGTTTAAATGATGTGAGAGCAGGTGATGTTTGATCATCTGGGGGCCTATTGTTTGTCATCAGCTGGGTAAATAACACTGTGAGAACCAGCTCCCAGCTGGTGTTTTCAAGTTCACCTCAACTTCCGATAAATTCAATGAAGCCATATGTGTTCTATAACTAATCATATGTTATGCAGACACAGCTCTAAATCCACGCACACACATAATAGAATGCTAATTCGAGAGAGATTTACATGGTTATCAAAACATCACGCCAGGGTAAACCTACAGGAAACAGACCTTATTTTAAGTGTTTCTAAAATTCCGGATGGGAAAAACGACTGGTGGAAAAACTATTAGAACCATTTCCTTGTTTGACCGCTAGGTTTTATGGGTATTAATACATCTCCATTGCCAGGGCAGTGGTTGGGGATGTTGTCCTGTGAGTGTGCTGTTTTTTGGACGGGATGTTAAACGGGTGTCCTGACTCTCTGTGGTCACTAAAGATCCCATGGTGCTTATCGTAAGAGTAGGGGTGTTAACCCCGGTGTCCTGGCTAAATTCCTAATCTGGCCCTCATAATCATCCCCAGCTTCCAATAGATTCATTCCTCTCCCCTGTAACTATTCCCCGGGTCTTTACTGTAAATGAGAATGTGTTCTCAGTCAATTTACCTGGTAAAATAAGGGTACATTTTTTATAATCTGTTCTATTTTATTCTGTTCTCAGAGAGGGAATAAAGCACTGGAGAAAAATAGAACCTATAAGGGTAAATTTACTGTAAGAGAAGGCAGGCAAACAGTCATACTCATGCCATGACCATGCCAGCTGTGGCATCACTATATCCAGTAAAAGTAAATGCATTAAGTCACTCTTGGTATTAAAGTAATATCACCTACAGAGTTCCCATATATGTGTAGAACTGAGCGTCCCATATGGAAACAATAACACACAGTCTATAAATTTACTATGTTCAAAAACCCGCTGAGACTACAACCTATTTATAATGCCTATGGGCTCAAAGCGAATGTTAACTTCAACTAAATCCACTGGGTAGTTGTTGCTTGGTGAGTACCCACACTTTGAAACTAGGTGTTCCCTTGAACGGTGTTGTGCATATTGCATGTGCTATCAAGACCAATCAAGATCTGAGCATATGATATCTAACCCTCTGTTGCAACAAGTCAGAAACCATCCCTTCAAAAAAGGACAGTGAAAGCACCAAAACATTAGATCTGTGCGTCTAACTGTCTCCACCACAGACATTCCCAGCAGCCAGCCGCCCACAGCTCTGACAGATGCAGATGAGTAACAAAGAGCCTGTGGAGTCTGAGAGGACCATGCTGACAGATAACCCTGACTGCTGATGGCTTCAACTAGCATACCAGCCAAACCCCTGCCATCGACCTCCACGCTCTGCCTGCTATGGGCCCTTTCATCTGGGGTCGGGTTACCGACCGAGAGGGGAAAGGAGCGGGGGCCTTTTCCTGCACTCAACTGGGTGTCACCAAGCTTTGCATCCTGTGCTGTCGCCCCCCTCTCTCCCACCCTCCTTTAGTTAGAGTCAAACGCAGAGCCCTGAGAAGAGAAAAGAACAGTACAGACCTTTGTTTAAAACTTCTTGGCGCACCCATCCCATTAGCGGGATCATTTTTGTCAACATCCGCTGAATTGCAGAGCGACAAATTCAAATGAAATTACTAAAAATATTTAATTTTCATGAAATCACAAGTGCAATATAGCAAAACACAACTTTGCTTGTTGTTAATCCACCTGGTGTGTCAGATTTCAAAAAAGCTTTTCGGCGAAAGCTATCCAAGCGTTTATGTTAGGACATCTCTCTCAGCAGACAAAACATTATAAACAGCTAACAGCAGAGTAGATTGGTCACGAAAGTCAGAAAAGCAATAAAATGAATCGCTTACCTTTGATGATCTTCGGATATTTGCACTCACGAGACTCCCAGTTACACAATAAATGTTCCTTTTGTTCCATAAAGATTATTTTTAAATCCAAAAACCTCCATTTGGTTGGCGTGTTATGTTTAGAAATCCACAGGCTCGAGCCGTCACGAAGGGGCAGACGAAAATTCCAAATAGTATCCGTAAAGTTTGTAGAAACATGTCAAACGTTTTTTTATAATCAATCCTCAGGTTGTTTTTACAATAAATAATCGATAATATTTCACCCGGAGTGAGAGAGATAGGAGTGAGAGAGAAAATGTCTGCTCCAAGCTGCTCACGTATGCAAAACTCTTCTGGCACCCAGCCATCCAATGACACGGTGTGATCTTTCTCACGCATTTTTCAGTATAAAAGCCTGAAACTATGTCTAAAGACTGTTTACACCATGTGGAAGCCATAGGAAAAGGAATCTGGTTGATATCCCTTTAAATGGAGGGAAGGCATGCAATGGAACAGAGAGGTTTCAGGAAAAACAGCACTTCCTGGTTGGATTTTCCTCAGGTTTTCGCCTGCAATATCAGTTCTGTTATACTCCCAGAAAATATTTTGACAATTATGGAAACTTTAGAGTGTTTTCTATCCTAATCTGACAATTATATGCCTACAAACATCAACATACTGCCCCCTACACTAGGAGGTTCTCTTCCTGCCAAACAATACCTGGATAGGTGGTTGATCATCTCTCTTCCTGTTAACCAATACCTGGATAGGTGGTTGATCATCTCTCTTCCTGTCAAACAATATTTGGATAGGTGGTTGATCGTATGGGGGTGGGGAAGGATGGTTGCTTCATCACAGTAGTTTATGTGAAGCAGCTTCTGTTATTTACCTTTATTTATTTATTTGTTATATACATAATAGGAAGATAAGTCTCTTGAAGTTGATTTACAAGGTGATATTCAAAAATGTAAAGGGGGTTGGGGTTGTTTTCAGGCTCAGGCAATAGTTAACGTTAAGTCAGAGAATAACCATTAAGAAGTTCTCATTTTCAGAGGTCTGGTCTTGCTCACAGAAACCAGATGTGAGTGATTTCTGGAGGAGGGGAACTGAGGGAGGGATTTGGATGTTGAGCTGTAGTTGGGTGAGGAAATGCTGGAGCCAGAGTCTATACAAGTACCTAGCTATAGAACGGGGCCTCTCTCCAACTGCCCAATCAGTTCTGCTGGCCATGAGGGTGGAAAGCAGTGGGACATTTTCAGATCATTGTGGGTAGAGATGTCCAAGGGTTCTTACCACCTAATGATATGACCATGGTCTCTTTCTCTCTTTGTCTCCATCTCTCTCTTTTTTTCTCGTTCATCCTCTGTCTGAGCTACAGCCCAACAAACAAGGTGGGTAACCAAACATGAAAGGGTGAGCCAGCCACCTGAACAATTCAATCTGTGTTTGTGAAAATCGGTTTCCCTGGCTTAGAGCTGGAATGTTCTGGGAGGCGATTTCAGCCCCAAAATAATCACAGTCCAGAGTCTGAACAGTAGAATAATAAACAGAAACCTCTGGTACAACAAACAGGACAGAAACACCTTGGTGGAAACAATAAGAGGAGGACTTGAAGGAAGATTCCTTCTCCCAACCCAAGAGAATGACTGGCCCAGTTTAACCAACACTGTCGTTCCAAATAGAAATCCACACAGAGACAGCGATGCAAACGGCAATCCGATTCTGATATGATTGGTTGCATTTCATCAGACAACTTTTTTTATACTTAGTATTCGTACAATTTACAAACTCTCTGGCTCACTTGACTGAGCTGTACCTGATCCAAACCTGCCTTGAATAAACAGGTTTATTAATGAAAAGTGCCTTTGTTATTGCCTCAGGTGATATTGTCAACACTCCACCCTGAGTCATTGTAATTAAACAGAAACAGTCTGTCAATATTGAGGTTAATTGTTCCACAAGTCTGAAATTGTTTAACATCCTGATGGAAATTAGGTTGTCTTACAGATATCGAAATGGGATTTTTAAAAACACGCACACCGAGTAGAATCACCACAGAATTATCTTTACGGAAATTAAAGCACACATTAATTCAGAATTTTGCTCCACTCTTTGAAGTTGAGCAGCCAGAAGATGAGAAGCTGGAAGAAAGAGGGATTCTTCCAGGACTAACAGTGAACAGGGTGGGTGACGGAGAGCTTTGGTGTCTCACTGCAGGACTAACAGTGAACAGGGTGGGTGACGGAGAGCTTTGGTGTCTCACTGCAGGACTAACAGTGAACAGGGTGGGTGACGGAGAGCTTTGGTGTCTCACTGCAGGACTAACAGTGAACAGGGTGGGTGACGGAGAGCTTTGGTGTCTCACTGCAGGACTAACAGTGAACAGGGTGGGTGACGGAGAGCTTTGGTGTCTCACTGCAGGACTAACAGTGAACAGGGTGGGTGACGGAGAGCTTTGGTGTCTCGCTGCAGGACTAACAGTGAACAGGGTGGGTGACGGAGACTTTGGTGGAGGAGTGAACAGGGTTTGGTGTCTCACTGCAGGACTAACAGTGAACAGGGTGGGTGACGGAGAGTGAACAGGGTGGGTGTGTCTTTGGTGTGACGGAGAGCTTTGGTGTCTCGCTCACTGCAGGACTAACAGTGAACAGGGTGGGTGACGGAGAGCTTTGGTGTCTCACTGCAGGACTAACAGTGAACAGGGTGGGTGACGGAGAGCTTTGGTGTCTCGCTGCAGGACTAACAGTGAACAGGGTGGGTGACGGAGAGCTTTGGTGTCTCGCTGCAGGACTAACAGTGAACAGGGTGGGTGACGGAGAGCTTTGGTGTCTCACTGGGTCTATGACCTGAGGCTGCAGGATGTTGACACAAGTGATCTAGGACATGTGACCGCTACAGCCTGGACACCCCAATGAAGGCATCAAAGTTGACACTATAATCAATTTTTTATTTTACCTTTATTTTACTAGGCAAGTCAGTTAAGAACAAATTCTTATTTTCAATGACAGCCTAGGAACAGTGGGTTAACTGCCTGTTCAGGGGCAGAACGACAGATTTGTACCTTGTCAGCTCGGGGATTTGAACTTGCAACCTTTCGGTTACTAGTCCAACGCTCTAACCACTAGGCTACTAGGCTACCCTGCTGCCCCAATCAAGCTTCATTACTGAAAAGAGCACAAACAATTAACATAATCTTAGACAGCCAGACACACACATGAGGTGCCCAGGCAAATAACATAGAGTATACACTACAAACTGTAGCTAGCCAGACCCCCTGCTGACAGTTACATATGCGGTTGTGCCATGGAGCTGCTAATGGTGGAGCTGGAATACTGAATCACAGGAACAATTGAACTGCCATTAAAAAGGTGTGGAGGACCTGGGTCTCATTATAGAAACCTGGCAGTCTCAGCCTTTCTTTCCTAATAACAGGCTCCAGAAAGACAGCAGCATGGACCAACACTTCATTAACACCTCCTACCCACCATGAGTTCAAAATGACACTACAGTAGGCATGCAAAATGGCTCCAACAGGTCTTTCCAAGTGTTGAAAGATGATTACGAGAGAGAAAAGAAGACATTCAAAATATGTGAGTGAGGCAGTGAGTGGTCACACAGTTAAGAGTCAAAGAAGAGTTATGAGCATCAAGATGTTGTACTCTCACTATGCTACATCTTCCCAAATGTGACCATCTCATTAACAGTACTAAGCCTACATGTGAAGGTGTTCCACCCACAACCAGACACTCCGCCTACCAGACCTTGTCTCCCCCTGCCAGCACCAGATGTGGGGTTTCAGTGTGGCGGTAATGAAAGGCCCTGCTGTTCTGGACAGCGGCCATATGCATTTCACACAGACATGACAGCCTCCTCTCACAGAGAGCAGGGGGGGAAAGCCCCTCTCCAAACACCTTTCATGTCCCTGGCTTGGCTGTGTGCTTATACTGTTCTATCATCCTGTGGTTGCTTTACCTTGGCTGGGACTGGGAGGGAGGGAGGGAGGAGCAGACCTGGCTGAGACATCATGCACATGTGATTCAGAGTCAGTGAACCCTAGTGCGAACACCAGTGTGGACTCAATGTGAGCATGAAGTGGTGACTGACAGTGTTAATCCTCTATGGATGGATGAATCAGGATGTAAACAAGACTGAGAAGGCAGCAATTCAAAATGTTATTTGTTGTTTACCCAGATGGTACAGTTGTTTACCCAGATGGCTGTGATTTATGTATAAAGATTGATGAATAAAACACCATGTATTCAATAGAGAATTGTCCATTTGCTTACCTTTGTCTTAGATAAGAAGCGATGTGTGATACACTGCCTTCATCTTTTCATTAGGATTCTAAGCTCTTCCACTCTGGGTGGCTGTGGTCCATTCAGCTACCCTTTCACAGGAATCCACCATTCTGGTTCTTGTTAGCGTCATTATCCAAGTTCAAGCATCTCAACTCTAATGACACACATGTGTCTGTGTTGCTTTCCATTTACAGGCCTTTCTGGGCCAGAAAGAGCCAGAAGCAGATGCATCATGAACATGGTCCAGAGAAGGATGCTAACCCCCTAGGATGCAAAATACAAACTAGAGTTTGGTAAACAACTGACTGTTAGCATTGACAAACTAAAGAACTGTCCTAGAGAAGTAGGCCTATGGGGATTTAGGTATGAGAAGGATTTGGCAGCAGGGTATTTTAATTTTTTATTTAACTAGGCAAGTCAGTTAAGAACTCATTCTTATTTACAATGACGGCCTAGGAACAGTGGATTAACTGCCTTGTTCAGCGGCAGAACAACAGATTTTTACTTTGTCAGCTCAGGGATTCGATTTGGCCATCTTTCAGTTACCGGCCCAACACTAATCTCCAGGCTGCCTGCCGCCCCAAATATGGCTAGGGACTGTCTGATGACTCTCTCTCTCTCACTGAAAATCTGCAAACAGATGAAATGTTAATTCTATTTCAATATCTCTGGAAAATGCATTGTACAGTACCTGCTTGAATCTGATTTGGTGGGTGTGGAGGTCCGTACATTCTAGCTCTCTCTGACAGGTGAGCACATTGGCAGCAAAACTACCACCTGGAAGAAACAAACAAACAAAAAAATTAAGTCTATATCCTGCATAACACTATGTTTGAGAGACATACATTTGAGACCTTCCTAAAGGTGATTCTTACCTTCCGGATTTTCTCTGCGTTTACAGGCTATCCAAATTATGCATGGAATGGAAACATAAAAGAGAGAAAGAAAAGATTGTTACATTTAGGTTATTAAGAGATATACAGTAGCCCCTGAATCTAAATACTACAAGTCTCACCATGTTTTGATTGGAGTTTGCCCATATTTTTGTATATTTCCTGTCGTGCCTTGAACCTTCATCTATTTGCGCATTGATCAAGACGTCTTCATCATCTCCCATTGATAACAACAAAGACAGTTGTATCCTGTATGCACCGATATGTCGTTTTTGCCATTAAGTTATTATAAGGTTGAGATCGACAAGAGGACCGAAGCTTCGTGAAAGTGCACACAAGTATGTTGGACAGAGAGAACTTGCGGAGTTTATTATGGAAAAGAAACGAATAATCAATATACCGAGGGTACAGCACATCCTGCTGGCCATTAGGGGAAAGTATTTTCTAATTTTTTATTGAGCGCATACAACAAATGAGCTCACAATGACATAATTTAACGCGTGCATGATGTGTCCTTTGTGTAAACATAAAATAAGAGCCCTTCATTATGCAAACGTTTTATTTGTTTAGTATCTAGATCGCTTTTTCCCTAAATAGGCTACTGTATATTGGGGCGGCAGGTAGCCTAGTGCGTTGGGCCAGTAACCTAAAGGTTGCGAGATAAAATCCCCGAGCTGACAAGGTAAAAAAAATATGTCGTTCTGCCCCTGGACAAGGCAGTTAACCCACTGTTCCTAGGCCATCATTGTAAATAAGGATTTGTTCTTTACTGACTTGCCGAGTTAAATAAAGGATCAATTAAAAAATATATATTTGCGCATCATTTGCGCATTTAATGGACCAGGGACTGAATGACCTTAGAACGCCACTTCAGTTCCTATCACCTTGTGATGTATATCTTCTGTAACAAGCCCTTTCTGGTCAAAGATTCCTCAACATTCTTCATAATATTTCTAACCGGGTTGGTGAGACAAACGCGGTAAACGCCTCCCACTCCCTAAATGTTCACTCCCCAAACCCTCCCACTCCCCAACCCATCCCACTCCCAACCCCTTCCACACTTCACTTCTCAACCCTTCACTCCCATCATTCTTATCCGTTCACTTACATCATTCTTATGATTGGAGGGGCTGATGTACGTCTCTACCTCTTCATTTTCACCAATCTCCTCGTCGCCGTGGTAACCACCAACCTGGAGGAAAAGATGGCCGACTATGACGACAAGAACTCTTAAGAGTGTTCGCTGGCTAGCGGTAAGTCTGTCACTCTTTCCGTTTCCCCTATAGTTTCCATGTCACGTAAGTGCTATTCATACCAAGGCTCTGTTGTTGATGACAGAGGGGGGTGGGGGTTGTGTGATGAATTGCGTGTCTTTCACATTGCTGTATACTGATTATTACTACAAGCTGCCTTTCAAAATCATCAAAATGACCACTCCTCTTTCGTTGTTTTCAATCCCATATTTACCATCCTGTGTATTAAGTCCACTCTCCCGACACACCACACCAAACTCACTCCTCAACCCCTTAATTCTCCCACAGATTATACCGGAAGATACGGGAGTCCTGATGGACCAGGGCAGAGGTGGTGACCAAGACCATCATGACCCGGCACCAGAAGACCTGGAAGAACCTGACCATGGACACCTTGGAGAAGCTGGCCCTTGCCAGCACAAGAGGTGATGATGAGGAACCATATGACTGCAACTCTCCAGGACAAACTATGCAGAAGAACATGGCTGCCTTCAGACCACGTGTATGTGTTTATCCACAGGATAGTGGAGGGGGTGCACAGCCTGTCGTTCAACGTACAGCAAGAGGTGATGATGAGGAACCATATGACAGCAACCCTCCAGGACAAACGATTGAATAATGATATTGCCACCGGCCATACTGGAGACATCCTGTCCTCCACCCTCATCACCCTGGAGAAGGTAAGAAGGCAGTGGACATGGCACCATTCCCCATATAGTGCACTAATTTTGATCAGAGCCTTATGGGTGCTCAATAGATTCAATGACTCTTCCTGGAGTTGTCTATAACCTTATATTTACTGTTAGTTGTGTGTCAAGCTCATCAAATCCAATGTATTTATGAAGCCCTTTTTACATCAGCAGATGGCACAAAGTGCTTATACAAAAACCCACCCTAAAACCCCAAACAGCAAGAAATGCAGATGTAGAAGCACGGTGGCTAGGAAAAACTTCCTAGAAAGGCAGGAGCTTAGGAAGAAACCTAGAAAGGAACCAAGCTCTGAGGGGTGGCCAGTCCTCTTCTGGCTGTGCTGGGTGGAGATTTTCAGAGTACAGGGCAATTAAGGCCAGATTGTTCTTCAAGAAGTTCAAGCATTCATAGATGACCAGTACGGTCAAATAATAATCACACTTGTTGTAGAGGGTGCAACAGGCCAGTACCTCAGGAGAAAATGTCAGCTGGCTTTTCATAACCGAGCATTTAGAGGTCGAGACAGAAGGTGCGGTAGAGTCAGTAGAAAACAGCACGTCCAGGAGAAGGTAGCACATCCGGTGAACATGTCAGGGTTCCATAGCCATGGGCAGAACAGTTCAAACTTGAGCAGCAGCAAGACCAGGTGGACTGTGGGCAACCAGGAATCATCAGGCCTGGTAGTCCAGAGGCACAGTCCTAGGGCTCATGTCCTCAACTCAAACAGAGCATCCTCACCTGTTCCAGTAGGGGGATATGCGTCATGCAGCCATGAGGCTGTCCATGGACAGCCAGCTGTCCTACCGGTCTACTTCTACACATGTGGATGTGGGACACAGTAACACTCCCAGCACACACCACAACACAGGCTGAACACATCTTTAACAGCTATTTGGCTTTACTGATTAGCTGAAATGAACTCAAAAATAATGTGCTAGGTTTCATGGTTAAGTCAGACTATGCTTGCTGCACACATTTGCACATGCAGATCAATGTTCACCATGGACTGTGAAATCAATGGGGATTTTGTTTTTTTTTATAAAAAAAGATTGGAGATTTGTTGGGGGGGGGGGGGTAAATGATCATAAAGGTTTCACAGTGTCTCAAAAATATACTCAAAGGGATAACTTGGAAGCTATTAACAGCTTATTTCTAAATAAATGTTCTTTATTTAAAAATGTTAGTTGGTCTCGATCTAATATTCGTTAAACACTTCACATGAATGACACAGATGTCTAAAGAAAATTAAGTTGATTGTTTTAAAAGCATTCTAGTAAACAAAGCTTTTGAAAACATATTTTCCACATTACTGAATATAAAAGTCAATCCCATGTTTGATGGTGTCACCTCTGGATGATCATTTCATGGGTAGTTATCATACTGTTCAAGATGTTACATTTAGATTGTGGATGTTTACAAACCAGTTTCCATATTCAAAGACTAATAATGTGTCTTATACAGTCTAAAACTTGTCTCCATTATATTACAAAAATGTACATACGTCCGTTAGCAAGCTAACAGACAAAGTTAATATCTTTATGGTAAATGCCCCAGCAGCTAATTGCTGTTGCCAAAAGATTCTTTGATAGCGATGGCTGGCGTGGGTCCAATATGGGTCCAGATGTAGCCTTTCTCTGGACGGATAGGAATGGTGGGGAAAGGACAGCTCCTGGACTTGAAGTACTCCGAGGGGGCGTGGCACACAAACTCCAGGTACTCCATCTTCCTGGGAAAATCCTCCTCTGGACCTATAGAAGTCAGATAATCAATAACAGAGACATTATTGGCTAGTTGTGGTCTTTGAGTCTACTGTGACATTACTCACATTTACACAATGTTCAAAGATAGACATAACTTATTTCTGTATTCTCAAATGTAACTTTAGTCTAATGTGTATCGCAGTGTGCCACCAGATATTCTTGGTTCGAGCCCAGGCTCTGCCACAGCCGGGAGATCCATGGGGCGATGCACAATGGCCCAGCGTCATCCGGGTTTGGCCCAAGAGGGATATCCTTCTCATTGCGCACTAGCGACTCCTGTGGCGGGACGGGCGCAGCGCACGCTGACCAGGTCGCTAGGTGTTTCCTCCGACACATTGGTGCGGCTGGCTTCCGTGTTGGATGTGCGTTGTGTCAGGAAGCAGTGCGGCTAGGTTGGGTTGTGTTTCGTAGGACGCATGGCTCTCGACTCCGTACGGGAGGTCCAGCGGTATCCATTTGGTTACTACCAAATGGATACCACGAAATTGGGGAGAAAAAAAGGCTTATTTTTTTAAGTGATGTAAATTCAATCATCACTCACCAACAATGTAAGTGGCAGGATCAAACAGGTCCTTAGGACTGGCCTGGGTTGGTATCAACCAAGTCAAGGCTGCACTTTTCTCACAGTATTGGTCCTGGACAAAACCTCTGATCTGTGCATAGTATGGCCTCCCATCATCCTCATCTGTAACTTTGATGACATCTCCTATCTGATAATACACACCCTGCACAATGACAAAAGATGTGGCATACAGATACGTTTGTTATGTTTGCTAACATACAGTACTGAATGATAAAAATTAAAAAAGTAAACGTACTGTACCTTATAAAAGACTGATTCTGATGTGATGATAGTGGAAACAGATTCTGGTGCTTTGATTGGCTGTGGAAGAAATCACATTTTGAGGAGCTTCAATTAGAACAATTGTCTGACAATCCAACACAAGGATGTCTGAGTTCCTGTGTATTGAACCAATGGTACTGACATTTTTTAGTTTGAAGATGTGTCTTCTTCCTTTTCCTTTGGTAGAGACCTTTTTTTCGGTAGCAGGGTTTTTGTACTTGGTGCTCCTCAACCGTGCTGATCTCCTGTGGATCTCTTGTTTAGACTGTGGGCAAGATGTCAAATACCAATATGACAATGTGGATCACACATGCCTATATGATTTATCTCTGCTTTGCCTTGGAAGTATAACAGTATGGAGGTACAGCCACTAAGGGAAGCACACTCCAGTGCAGTGCAGGCCTATGTATATTTTATATGTGCAAACCTGCTTGCCCCCGACATTATTCTGCTGTGTGTTGGAGGACGCAGACGGTCCAGATGCTCCACTGCTGGTGCTCTTCCCCGTACAGTTATTGCACAGGATCTCTCCTTGGTTTCCCTTTTTCCACATAGACGATGAGTTTGTTTTGCAGACAGCGCAACATGGTTTCAAACCCAGCGGCATCTTGATAGGAAAATGTAGGCCAGCGAAATGAACGCAGAGGCTAGCTAGCTATTTAGCCAGCTAACTGTATTCTGGCTAACAACATCAGCAACAACAACGCCGCTCTTGACGGACGGACTTAGACAAAAAACTACAGCATGCAAATCAAATACAACCACAATAAGCTAGATCTAAAGGAACAACACAAATGGCTACATCGATTTAGCCCAGACATCAAGCTAACCAGTATGTAGAAATGTCTTCTTCTTTCAAGTTCAGCTAGCTAGTGTGGGCCGCACTAAGCGAAGTGTAATGCTCCACCTACTGTGATGGCGTGTATCGACAGCCTTAGATCTAGGTATTATATTTATCTAACGGGCGGGCTTATAAACTATCTATCAGCTACTTCTTAGCAAATAGGAAGTAAAAAAACAACAATCATATTGTCTTAAACACAGGAGTACATACTGTTGAGGGTTCGTCAACTATGTTTGGCCTCGGCCCAATTTTTTTCTGAGCTAATAGTCGGCGAGTCAGAACATAATTAGCATAGAATTTTAGCACAATGAATTGGCCTACACTACAAATTGAACTTGTTTAACAAATCCGATTAGTACATAATAAATTCAGTGACAATAACATGTTTTTTTCCGATCTGATTACGCTCATAAAATCACCATGTCTCTATTAAAATATTATTTGGTCTATTTCTCTGTACGTTGATTGGTGGTGAAAAACAGGTCTACCTAGTCAACTGTAGGCTACGCTGTTGTTTTAACGTCAACATTCGTTCTGTTCAGATCATATTGATAGCAACAGAAAATGTCGCTCTCAAAACGTATCAAAAGAAGCCAAATCAAGGATGCTCTCCGAATCCTTGTGCGTTTTGAATGGCATGCTCAGAGGAATACAGCACAATAAAGAATCTTGCGTTTTATGTACTAACATCAAGTCCCCATTTTCCTCTATGAACGCAATAGAGACTCATGACAGGAACCCAGCTTTCAATCGAGGACAGCCTGTGGACACAAGATCGTGTCCGAGGGGAAATGCAACTTTTCCCATTGAGTAAGTCAGTTAGTGGCCTATATGAAAGTATTTAGTCAATACTAACATTATTGTGCTTTTCCAGGGATATTTAGGTCTCAAGCTGACAGTCATTTATGTTTGTTCTATCGTTAAAGGAGCAGGCCATCTTTAAATTATTGTTTTATGTAGGATGCTACATTTATGGCCATTCATTTCTTTTTTGTAAAAGATGCTGTTAAGCCTCATAACTGGCTGAGCTAGGCTAAGGTATTTTATATAGGCCTAGACTCGGACGAAATAGACTCTTGTTGTTATTTTTTAATGTAATGTTTTATTTAGGGGAAGATCAGCTTTAATACTGCAGATAGATTGTAGCTACCATCAATGTAATTGTCGGCATCACTTCCAATCCCCCATATTAGATGGAGTATACATCGAGGCGATGGCTCCATCTGCTGGACGTGCCAGGTCTCGACGGGCTCTCAAGCCAGGACTAATTGGGGCTGATTGGGAGCTGGTGAGTAATCAAGGCCGGATTGCTCACCAGCTGTGCAAGGGCCATAAAGCTGTCAGAAGGGCCGCACACAGGAGGACTAGGGGAAGTGAGGTGACTTCCATGTGGTTGGATACGGTTACCCGAGCTAAGATGAGGGAGTTGAGTTTGTGTGCACTACAGGAAGACCCGGAGCCCAGGAGAAGGTATCGCGGAGAGGGTCTCATGGGGGAGACCTGTTATTTTTCTTTTTGATTTATTATTTAATAAACACCCTTGAAACTGAGCTAATCATACTCTGTCTGTATCTGATCTATGTAAACGTCTTGACCAAACCCCCTGGTCTGCCACAATATATATATATATATATATATATATATGTATACACACTACCACCGGTGAAAAGTTTTAGAACACCTACTCATTGAAGGGTTTTTCTTTATTTTTACTATTTTCTAACATTGTAGAATAATAGTGAAGACATCAAAACTATGAAATAACACATGGAATCATGTAGTAAACAAAAAAGTGTTAAACAAATCCTTTGCCTTGATGACAGCTTTGTGCACTTTTGGCATTCTCTCAACCAGCTTCATGCGGTAGTCACCTGGAATGCATTTCAATTAACAGGTGTGCCTTAAAAGTAAATCTGTTGAAAGTACCATATTGACAGTACCTAAACAAATGATCTAATGATTCTGCCTTTTCACAGCAAAATCTGCAGCGCTGGTAAGGTTGTATCCTTCATATAAATAACATTCTTTTAGTTATTGGGAGAATTTTGTATAATTTAAGTTGAGAAATTCTACATTTTGAATCTGGCGTCGTTTTGCGTATCAGTTCATAAACCATATACCATGGGATTGGTACATCAAAGATCTCTTCCCAACTATTTTGCAATCTTTATGGTACAGCTGTTATTTTTTTTAACATAAATTAAACTGATATATTTTCTTATCACAATATTCTTTAACCAATGATCTTTATTGCAGGGCCAACAGACCAGTTCCTTTACTTCTTCCCCCTTTCACTTTCCTTTTCCATTTTTGCAGTAATGCTGCAATTAGTTGGTTGTAATTTTGGGTAGAGCAGATATTTCCATATGTTTTTGATAGCTGCAGCTCTTATTGTTTGTAAAGTCAAATTAAAATGAAGATTATTGTTTAAATGGATTACTCGACTGATGTAGGTTTTCTCCATCTGTTGCTGTGCAACACTTGCATAACAAGTCGCTCTGGATAAGAGCGTCTGCTAAATGACTTAAATGTAAATGTAAATGTAAGTTAGCTATATTTTCAGCACCAGGCACTGTTCACCTCCTATTGATTGCACTGTGGCTGCAGCTTTACCTTTCAGAACCACAAAATGGTCCGCTGCCTGCTTTATTATATGACTGTCTCCTGTATTCTCTCTCTTCATGAATGAAGTTAACATGTAACTTTTGCCTTATTTAGGTAGGGGAACTTCCTTCTTGAGACATTGCATTTGGGAGTGTTTGCATCTCGAGTCCTTGACTTTAAAAAAAATATATATGTTTTTTTATTTAATAAAAAAAAAGATATATATATATATATATATTTGGGGGGCAAATAATATTTCTGGTGGGCCAGATTTGACCCGCATGCCGCAAGTTGGGGAACCCTGCTCTACTGGTAGAGATACTTGTTAAGGATTTCGGGGGAAATGATGGATAATATATATAAATTAAAAGTAGAAGGAGCCTTTATTAGATTGAGGAAAAAATGGATTGAGGAGGGAGAACAGAATTCATCCTATTTCTTTAGACTTGAGAAATTTCACTCTAAAAATAACACTATCCATAAGTTAAACATTGATGGTGTTATTACAGATGACTAAAAATGAATCGCTAAATACTGTAGCAATTTTTACAGAAAATTGTATCGCTCTACGTACTGTCAGGAATCCACAGATACATTTTTTTAACTCACTGAATAATGTTCACTCTATAAGTGATATTGAATCTAAACAGTGTGATGAACCCAGCAAAGTTGAAGAGATTATAGAGTCTATCAAACACCAGGTGTTGAGGGAATTACATCAGAATTTTACAAATTATTTTCTGAACAAGTAGCTCCCTTCCTATTTGAAGTCTTTTTAGAGAGTATTAAAAACAATGTTCTCCCTCTTACAATGAGTCAGGGGTTAATAACACTGATACCTAAGCCTAAAAAAGAAGTGCTGCTCATCGATAACTCGCGTCCAATTTGTCTTCTTAATAATGACTATAAGATATCAGCCTTACTTAAAATAATTAAAGAAGTCCTGGATGCAATCATTGATGAAAGAGTCTGGCTTCATGAGGAACAGACATATTTCTAACAATGTCAGACTAGCATTAGACATACTTGACTACTCAGACCTAATAACTGAGGATAGGTTCATATTATTTTTAGATTTTTATAAAGCATTTGACACAATAGAGCATCAGTTTCTCTTCCACTCCCTTGAGAGACTTGGCTTTGGGGATTTTTTCTGTAAGGCTATTAAGACTCTCTATGCAAATGGTAACAGCTCTATCAAATTGAAATATGGTATCTCACCTAGATTTGAGTTAAAGAGAGGAATTAGGCAAGGTTGTCCTATCTCTCCGTACCTGTTTTTATTAATCACCCAACTTCTTGCAAATTCTTTAAATAATAGTCCTGTACAAGGTATTTCCATAGCTGGTAAATAAATTATTATAAGCCAGCTGGCTGATGATACTACACTTTCTCTGAAAGACGCTAACCAAATTCCCATATCGATCAATGTGATACAATCCTTTTCCAAAGCGTCTGGTCTATATCTCAACATTAATAAATGTGAACTCATAGCTGTCAAAGATTGTGTGACACCTTCATATTATGGTATTCCAGTAAAAGAAGAACTTACATATTTAGGCATAACCATTACAAAGGATCAGAAGTCTAGAGGCTTACTAAATTTTAACGCTCTTGTTTAAAAAAAACAAAAGAAGCTAAATCAATGGCTACAGAGGGACTTATCTTTAAAAGGTAGTCCTAATAACCAAGGCTGAAGGTATCTCTAGACTAACATATGGTGCTCTATCTTTATATCTTGCCAGTAAAATAAGCAAGGAGAGAGACCAGATGCTTTTCAACTTTCTTTTGAGAAACAATACCCATTACATTAGGACAATTGTTGTAATGAACACTTATGAGAATGGTGGACTGAATTCAGTGAAACTTTCTGCTTTTCATCGGCAGGTTTTCTTATATATGCCATTTAGTTTTCTTGTCATGGTCGTTAATTTATAAACACATAATTTTTCTCCACACAGATATTATATATGGAATAATCGGGATATATTGTATAAAGATACTTCTTTCTTTTTAGAATATTGGGTTCTGAAATAATATCCTATTTGTGAGCCAACTGGTAAATGCAGAGGGTCTTTTACTCAGTTATAAGGAATTCTTATCACTTTACAAGGTCCCTGTAAAACCTAAAGATTTTGCAATTGTTTTAGATGCCATTCCCTCAGGTGTTGCTATGTTATTCAGGAACGTGTCAAGACCTGATCCTCAGAGCCTACCTTCTATTGACCCTGTTGACTCATCAGTAGGAAAGATTTGTTTCTCTTTTGGTCCATTCAACAACAGAGCCATACGAACGTTGTTTCAGTAGGATGTTGTATGTCATGACTTGGAATGAATTTATTGATAATATCTGTTGGAAAAAAGTTTGGATGTTGCTACACACATACCTATTAGTTTACAAAATTAAGGAAGTTTCCTTTAAAATTATTCCTAAATATTATCCTGCCAACCACTATATGAAGAAGTTTAAGGAAAACCAACTCAAATTGCTCCTTTTATAATGACCACCCAGAAACAGTGTTGCATCTTTTTTGGCATTGTATTAATGTAAGAAAACTGTGGCAAGACATCAGTAGATTTATAATTGAACACATTTGTGAAGATTTTACACTATTGTGGAGAGATGTACTGTTTGGATTCTTTACATACAATAGAAATAAGCTGAAACATTTTTATGTAATTAATTTAATTATTATTTTGGCCAAATTTCATATACACAAATGTAAATTCACAAACAGAAAACCACATTTTCGTATCCTACAAAAATAAATTGAACTGTATTTTAAGACGGTTGAATGCTCTACTAACAAAAAATATGTTAGAATTGTAAGTATATGTATGTTCCTTAAGGTCCTTGTGTAATTGTAATGTGATATTGTACCCCCAAACTCGATTGTCCATTGTTTGTAATCTATGTATGCTTGTGTTCCCTCGTGCTTTATGTATTGATTTATTATTTAAAAAAAACATGTTTTAAAGTAGCGTGTGGGGGGAAAAAAATCATAAATTAATTACAAATAAATAAAAAATAAAAAAAGGATTTGGGGGGAAATGGCAGAAGAAAAAAACTAACCACGCCATTGCTCTGAAAGTAGCCGGGTACTTCCGCTCTTCGTAAGTGTTTATCAACTGTGTGCCCTTACTACTGAGAAACATACTTATCAAGATGTCGAGCAACAACGTGGAAGAGAAAGTGAATCATGCATCTAACAGCAAAGGCATCTCTCTTCCAATGACTCGTGTGAAACTGATCATGAAAAGTTCTCCCGACGTCTCAAGCATCAACCAAGAGGCTCTTCTCCTCACCACCAAAGCAACAGTAAGTTTAGTTCAGTCCGCAGTTTGTTTATTGGTTTAGCTATGCTAGCTAGCTAACGGTTCGTATTAGCTAGGCCTACAAGGTCATTTTGCAGTAAGGTCTGAAATGAATGTATACATATACAGACAGTACTAGCTATCTACTTTCATACATTGGGACGTTAATCTCTAAGTTTACTGTACTTGTCAAGGTAGGTAAACTAACCCTGAATGGCTGTAACAGCTAGCTAACTAAAGTTCACCCTGAAGTGACATTACGGTTGCACATAAAGTGGAAATATATTTGGCTGTAATTTAAACCAGAATAGGATGTACAGTTATCCCGTAATGAATGCAGGGCCTAAAATTAACACCCGCCAAATACAGGTAGATTTAGGCATTGGCTAATTCACTAGCCATGTTGGCGGGGTGGCCATACTCGGGGCTCTTCAGTGTGAGCGTTTCATAAAATTAGTCAAGTATGGGTACGTTGTGATTTATATCAAAATAAATGCTGCAGTTGTTGTGTTCAAAGTATTTCTCCCGTTTTTGCTTCGTATCTGGTCATGCACAAAGATCTGAATCCTAACGTCAAAACTTCCCGCAGCAACACTGCCCGTATCTACCGGTCACCGTGGCTGTTATTCACAAACGTTTTAGTCTGGACTCCCAAGTGGCGCAGCGGTCTAAGGCACTGCATCTGTGCAATAATTTTATTTTTATTTCACCTTATTTAACCAGGTAACACAGTAGAAAAAGAGTCTATATACATTGTGTGCAAAAGGCATGAGGAGGTAGGTGGATAATTACAATTTTGCAGATTAACACTGGAGTGATAAATAAATAAAGAAGCGTCACTACAGTCCCTGGTTCGAATCCAGGCTATCCGGCCGTGATTGGGAGTCCCATAGGGCGGCGCACAATTGGCCCAGCGTCGTCTGGGGTAGGCGTCATTGTAAATACTGACTTGCCTAGTTAAATACAATTTGAAGTATTTTCTAACATGTAGGATGTGTAGACAGTAGAAGCTGTTTTTCAGTCCTCTCTCTCTTCTTTGATGAAGCTTAACCACGGTTTGCATCCAAAATATATGTTCAGTTCTGCCCACAAATTTTCTATATGATTACGGTCAGGGCTTTGTGATGGCCACTCCAATACCTTGACTTTGTTGTCCTTAAGCCATTTTGCCACAACTTTTGAAGTACACTTGGGGTCATTGTCCATTTGGAAGACCCATATGCGGCCAAGCTTTTACTTCCTGACTGACGTCTTGAAATGTTGCTTCGATATATCCACATTTTCCTGCCTCATGATGCCATCTATTGTGTGAAGTGCACCAGTCCCTCCTGCAGCAAACCACCCCCACAAAATGATGCCCCCCAACTGTGCTTCACAGTTGGGATGATGTTCTTCAGTGTGCAGGCCTCTTTCCCCCTCCAAACATAACAATGGTCGTTATGGCCAAACAGTTCTATTTTTGTTTCATCAGACCAGAGGCCATTTCTCCAAAAAGTACGATCTTTTTCCCCATGTGCAGTTGCAAACCCTAGTCTGGATTTTTTTATGCCGGTTTTGGAGCAGTGGCTTCTTCCTTTCTGAGTGGCCTTTCAGGTTATGTCAATTATAGGACTCGTTTTACTGTGGATATAGATACTTTTGTACCTGTTTCCTCCAGCATCTTCACAAGGTCCTTTGCTGTTGTTCTGGGATTGATTTGCACTTTTCGCACCAAAATACGGTCATCTCTAGGAGACAGAACGGGTCTCCTTCCTGAGCCGTATGACCGCTGCGTGGTCCCATGGTCTTCTTACCTGCGTACAGATGAATGTGGTACCTTCAGGCATTTGGAAATTGCTCCCAAGGATGAACCAGACTTGTGGAGGTCTACAATCTTTTTTTCTGAGGTCTTGGCTGATTTCTTTTGATTTTCCCATGATGCCAAGCAAAGAGGCACTGAGTTTGAAGGTAGGCCTTGAAATACATACACAGGTACACCTCCAATTGATTCAAATGATGTCAATTAGCCTATCAGAAGCCATGGCATAATTTCTGGAATTTTCCAAGCTGTTTAAAGGCACCGTCAACTTGGTGTATGTAAACTTCTGACCCACTGGAATTGTGATTTATTGAAATAATCTGTCTGTAAACAATTGTTGGAAAAATAAATTTTCATGCACACTGTAGATGTCCAAAATGACTTGCTAACAATATAGGTGACAAAAAAATTGTGGAGTGGTTGAAAAATGAGTTTTAATGACGCCAACCCAAGTGTATGTAAACCTTCGACTTCTTCAACTGTATTTATATTCCAGACTCTGACTTTGCTCTTTCTAATATTTTTTTGATTACATTTTGGGTATTTTTTGTTTTTTTGGGGGGTATATTACTGCACTGTTGGGGATCGGGAGCGTTTCGCTAGACTTGCGATAACTGTGGAATATGTGTAGTTGACCAATAAAATGTGATTTGCCCCTCAACTTACTTTACGTGGCTGTAGTGTAACCTCCATCAGAGCCTTGTAAAGTGAAGACTGCCCTTCATCCTAATGGTGTCACTGGTAATGATATGGAACTGTCCCATGTAATAAGTTGATTCATCTCTCTTCTAGGAACTGTTTGTTCAGCACCTAGCTCTGTCCTCGTTCAATAATGGATCAGGGAAAGACCAGACCCTCTTGTACAGTGATCTGGCCAATACTGTTGAGGAGAAAGAGACTTTTCAGTTTCTCACAGGTAAGACCTCTCTCACAAAACCTTCTTTACTATTATGTATTGATTTTCACAAAATAAATTCACTCTTTATGCGATGCGCAATGCAGAAAACACCGGAATAATTATCATTTCATTACTATAGTGAATTATTGTAATGTTTGTAAATTAATCCCATAAGGGATGGGTTGCCAACTGGTGATTTGATACTTTTCTTTTTTTTTTATGTGATTTAATCCATTTGTCACCACCACCAGTTGACCGTCCTTCTCTTCTCTCTGAATGAACATGGGCTATCATGACACTGAGAAAGCAAATATTTTTATCTGTTTCGTTTACCGTTTGCAGATATCCTACCAAAGAAGATCTTGGTTCGGGATTACCTGAAGCTTCTAGAAGAAAATCCAATTGAGGAAGCAGACAATTGAAGCAAAACCCCTTGAAGCAACAGTGGTTGTATTGCTAGCATGGAGTCTGAATATTTTTCTCCAGCTCATTCCTGAAGTAGACTACATTCATACCACTTCCATTCAATGGCATTGTGTAGGCCTACATCTTGATCTGAGATTTACTAGAGCATATCATGTTTACTACAATTAAGTTGCCGAGTCATCCGCATGCTGAGCATCCAGTTTTGGGTCAGAAAGAATTAGTATGTGAAATGACTACAGATAAAGCTTTAAAATCATAATTATATGTTTCCCCGCCACAGCAATAACCTGCTGCCTAAGAGGGATATCTCTGTACTCCCCTGGGTTTTGATGCCAGCTGATGCAAATAGCGCACAGAGATGAGGGATTTCATTTGTTTTGGGCATTATGTTTTACAGGAGACCTTGAAGCAAAGGGTGAACGAGATCAGTTTCTTTTTTTTCAACAATGTCTTCCATACAAGCGACGCAGTTCTCAGGTCAAAATACATTCCTTGTTGGTTGTATCCTTTTATAAAGAGTAACACCTATGCACAGTCTTTGCTAATGGACTTTTATTCCTTTTATTCATATACCCAATGAAATCTGCAGAAATATAGACATGTAAACTGATTTCTTACAGTGTTTGAATGGGTTATGTGACTAAGGAATATACAGACTTTAGATTTTAGCTGTGTTTAGTGTGATCTATTTTCTATACTACTCATAGGTACTTCCAGTCCTGGGTGGCTGCAGGCAGCACTTATTTAAATCTTCTCTTATTTTTTTTGTAACAGCTCCTCTCCGATTGCAATGTAAGTTATGCTACAGTAGGCATTGCCATATTTTTTGGTTTTTCATGTGAAATAATCAGACTTAATACATTTATTGAATCAAAGTCTAAATATTCTGCTGTGTGTCTGTGTGCCATGAAACTACAAAGCAAGGTCCTGTAATGTGATGTCTCAAGAATGCACTGAACTAAGTAGCCTAACTGTCCCATTAAATCATAACTTAATCATATTCTGTTAACTCATACCCAAATAGATGTTGTTGACTCATCCTATACTCCTATTTGTGGCCAAAGCATAAATTGAAGGGGGAAAAAACAAAGAAACCCACCTCAAACTCAATTGCATACTCCTGACAGCGCATCTCTTCGGGACGATGAGCTGGCCAATCTACTCGCACCATTATGTTAGGGTACTTAACTTGATAACCATTAAATTACTTTGTTTTCCTTCCTTAAAAAAAAAAAATTGCTCATTGTAATTATAGTTCATATTGAATAGAAATCAGGAAACACTGGACAGTTTAACAGCTATAATATTTTTTTTCTACAAGAGTGAACAGCAATTTCGATCCCACCCAACTAATGAGACTTGTCTTTTGTAGCATAGTTTAGTTTTATTAATAAATTAAATCCTCTTCTTCATGCTACACAGACTATTCATCATTCCCTATTTCTGTTGAATTACTGTAGATACAAGTTTTTTCCCTCGTTGCAACAATGTAATGCCATACACAGCTGTACTTCATTCAATAAAGCATCTCTTTATGGTACAGGTCTGCAGCCTGGAAGTATAAACAGATTTTATTGCCATCAGAATACCCCTGATGCTGTAGCCTTTGCATACAGTTTGGATTTTAGGTACATGTGATTAAAATACACCTAATAGGAATGTGACGCTATTGAGGAATAAAAGGCAAAGAATACAGTACATACAAAGTGCACCTCTTGCTTTGTACAGGGTTTCCTACCCTGAATCTGCATGCATTGCTAGTGGAATATATTACATGGTACAGTTCATTCAATGTAAAAAGCCTAAAGAACATATTCATTTGTTTTTCAAGTCGGAGTTGCATGATGTGAACACCTCTAGAAGGGATGCCACGTGGTCTTTCCTGTTGATGGAGTCCTTTGTTGACAATGTGCTCCTTTATACTAGAAACACATCAGTCATAAAAGGTTCTTATAAATCTAAGAACGGGTTCCTAGTTACCCGTGGGATTGGTTCAAGCTGTATCGTACTAGAAAGATGTGGGGAGGACTGAAGATGTAGAACATTTGCAATTATTCAGGTGCCATCAAGATAAATGTTCCCGCTGTGTTTGGACCCCTCCGTGTGACAGGTCCTGAACATAAACTGTTCTCTCTGCTGCATGGCAAGCGGTACTGGTTCATCAAGTTTGCCACTAGCAGACTCCTGAACAGATTCTATACTATATTGATTGCTTCACTGTTGGGTTTAGAGCTTGCAAGAATGGCATTCCATTGTACTTGTGCACGTGGCATTAAAACAAGACTAGTGGCTGATCATGCATGACTTCATACACTAGGAATTCAACCATTCTGGTTTGGAGCAGAAAGCTCAATATTACCTTTCCTCTTTGTTCTTGTACTTCCCTATTCTGCTTGCACAAACCCCAAGAGGAAGTTCGCTCAATCACCTTTGATCAACTAACTTCTACAATCATTTCATTTCTCAATAGTATTACCTTGCCTATAATAACAAATAATCACTGTGGAAAAGTACCCAATTGTCAAACTTGAGTAAAGATACTTCAATAGAAAATGGCTCACGTAAAAGTGAATGTCACCCAGTAAAAGTAAATGTTTAATTTAAAATGCAAGCCAAACAGCACAATATTTGTTTTAATTTATAGATAGCCAGACATAATTTAGTGAGTCTGCCAGATCAGTGACAGTAGTGATGACAGCGCATTCTCTTGATAAGTCCATGAATTAGCTGTCCTGCTAAACATTTGAAATGTAAGAGTACTTTTAGGTGTCAGAGGAAATGTATGGGAGTAAAAAGCACATTTTAGTTAGGAATGTAGTGGAGTAAAAATAAGTGAAAAACTAAAGTACAGATACCCTAAAAAAACTACTTTAGTAGTACTTTAAAGTACTTATACTTTGTTTATTTACACCACTGGTAAAAGGGCATTAATATGACTGCTTGAATATTCCCTCTAGGAGCAAAGCCTAGCACAAGCCAACTATCATCCTGGTCCCGCCCGCACAAAGCACTCAGGAGGAAACAAGACAGGCAGATCTCAGCTCGTTGTTTTATCCAGGAGCAACTACACCACGATGGAACTGGACCAGTCTTGTTCCCCAGCAGTGTTTGTATTAACATGGTAAGTGAGGCTGCTGGGCTGAGGAGTAATGTAAAGGGCACATAGAAACATAACAAGGCCAGCACTGAATCATTCATCCAGGAAAACATGAGCCCACAGGACTCTTTGTTTTGGACATTGCGTTAAGTTCACAGCAACTTTTATCCGTTCTTCAAAAACTCACCTACATTTTCCTGTGTATTCTTTGTGTGCTAGTAGGGTGGTCTAATTAAACAATAAGGCCTGAGGTGGTGTAGTATATGGCCAATATACCACGGCTTTGAGCTGTTCTTAGGCACGACACAACAGGGTTCCTGGATACAGCCCTTAGCCGTGGTGTATTGGCCATATTGCTATTATCAACTTGTTACCAACATAATTAGAACGTTATTGTATTTGTTTGTTATACCCATGGTATACGGTCTGATATACCACAGCATTCAGCCAATCAGCATTCAGGGCTCTAACCACGCTGTTTATAATAGCAATGTTTGGCATGGTCCCACTGGGCAAAAACTGGTTGAATCAACGTTGTTTCCATGTCATTTCAACATATCAAAATATTGGGCCTCCCGGGTGGCGCAGTGGTCAAGGGCTGTGCCATCAGAGTCCCTGGGTTCGCGCCCAGGCTCTGTCGTAACCGGCCGCGACCGGGAGGTCCGTGGGGCGACGCACAATTGGCCTAGTGTCGTCCGGGTTAGGGAGGGCTTGGTCGGTAGGGATGTCCTTGTCTCGTCGCTGGTGCGCGATGAGACAAGATAGTAGCTACTACAACAATTGGATACCACGAAAGTGGGGAGAAAACGGGTAAAAATCCCCCCCAAAAATAATTAAAACATATCAAAATATTTTATATTTGAGATTCTTCAAACCTTTGCCTTGACAGCTTAGCATTCTCTCAACCAGCTTCACCTGGAATGCTTTTTCAACAGTCTTGAAAGAGTTCCCACATATGCTGAGAACTTGTTGGCTGCTTTTCCTTAACTCTGCGGTCCAACTCATTCCAAACCATCTCATTTGGGTTGAGGTTGGGTGATTGTGGAGGCCAGGTCATCTCATGCACTCCATCTCTCTCCTTGGTCAAATAGCATTTACACAGCCTGGAGGTGTGTTGAGTAATTGTCCTGTTGAAAAACAAATGATAGTGGGACTAAGCGCAAACCAGATGAAATTGGCATATGAATGCTGTCGTAGCCATGCTGGTTAAGTGTGCCTTGAATCGAAAATAAATTCCTGACAGTGTCACCATCACACCTCCTCCTCCATGCTTCACGGTGGAAACTACACATAGCGATCATCCGTTCACCTTCTCTGCATCAAAGACACGGCAGTTGGAACCAAACATCTCAAATTTGGACTCAGGCCAAAAGGACAGATTTCCACCAGTCTAATGTCCATTGCTTGTGTTTCTAGGCCAAAGCAAGTCTCTTCTTATTGGTGTTCTTTAGTGGTTTCTTTGCCCATCCAACCTGACAGAGCTTAAGAGGATCTGCAGGTGTGCCAAGCTTGTAGCGTCATTCCCAAGAAGACTTGAGGCATTAACTGCTGCCAAAGGTGCTTCAACAAAGTACGGAGTCAAGGGTCTGAATACTTATGTAAACATATTTCATTTAATGAATTTGCAACAACAAAAAAATCAAAACCCATTTTTGAGTTAGGGAAAAAAAATTAATAAATTTTAGAGTAAGGCTGTAACGTAAGAAAATGTGATAAGTCAGGGGGTCTGAATACTTTTCAAATGCACCAAATGTATATATATTTTGTGTTTATGCCTCCAGTCACACCATCAGTTTAGTGAGTTTTTGTCAGTAAATTTTAAAGGGATGTCTTTGAAGAAGTCTACCACTGATGTAAGTAAATAAGAATGGGAGAAAGACTTAACAAAAACAAAAGATGGTGACATTTGATGTGGTTCAAGAAGCCAAAAATGTGTATTACTGAATGAATAACTTGCAGAATCGATGATCATGTCCACCTATATAGAACCATAACTAGTTATTCAAAACATACATACGTGACTAGATTAAACCATTCACATTTTAAGCAAATTGTTATATGCATAGTAAAATAGACAAGTAAAGTTTATTCAAACCTTTTTATTAATTAATGCAATTTACAGTCAAGCCAAAGTGAACTACATCAAGTAATACGTATTCACATTATTTCCTAACAGGGTTTACAGCATAGCTTGTGTTTGTAATCATAATTGTTAACAAAGTAAAATAGAAATCAAAGCTCACTTACACTTTACGACAACAAGAACGAGGAGCTTAGCAGTGGATCCAAACAAATAAACCAGCAACAAAAAAGACTTCTCTATGATTGGAATGACAGTAAATTCAGTTTTGGCATGTGGTAAAAGAAGTTAGAGAGACTGAAAACCTAAATGACAGGCGAGGAGGTTTGAGTTCACAGGACTGTGCAGGGCTGACTTTGTGAAGATAAACTTTGGTCACTTTGCTCCTCCGTGGCTTACATTGACATTTAAAGAAACAAAAAAAGATCCTCAACGACGGGTTAAAACGGCACCCTGAAAATTCTGTTTACTGTAAAAATAAGTAAAGACCGGACATTTGTCTTTTTAAAAGAAAGTAAATTGATTAGAATTTGAGGATGAATGTCTATGTAATAATAACAGAACAAATACATTCATCAAGTGACTGCATCTTTAGGACACTTACATTCATAGGAGGTAGATATGACAATGGGGCATGACATGGTTAAGGTGTCTATGGGAATCAAGCTTTTTTGCAAGTTGTGGATTCTAGTGCATAATTTCGTACTTAAGGCCAAATATACTAGAATAATGTACCCCATTTGAAGTGCTAAGGCTATCTTAAGACAAAGGTGTGGGAGAATAAGATAGGGAGGAAAAACAGTTGCAGATACAGCCCTTTTATGGCAATACCGGAGTCAACAGTCATATTGAACAGCATTGCGTTCCCATAGTTTTGCTGATGGAAAAATTACATGAATTCTTCATTGACTGAACCCATTGTTTTAGGTTCTATGGACACTCACAGCATCCTAACAAAAGCTAAATATGGAAACTGTGTGGATGCAACTATTCAGACAATCAAATGTTTTGTTAACAAATGCATACAAGACACACAACCATTTATTTTAGCGTCAGGTTCAGAAAATACCCCTTCACTTCTGACAGTGAACATGCAGAACATCCTACAAGACCCATTGAGTCAGAAAGCAGGTTTTGCATGGCATATGCACAGCCTTGTGTGGCAATCAAACCTCCCAGGGGGGTATTGACATTTTATTGGACAATAGAAAAAGATTAAATGAGAAGTCCATGCAGCATTTATCAGGCTTATGAGGTACTTAATGAATATATATCTATATCTTTCCATTTTTTGCGGGCGGGGGGGGGAGATCTTCAAAGTTATATTATTCCTTATAATTCCTATTGATGGCATTAAAATACCTTTATTTATTTTTCTGTCTGCCCAGCCACAAGCTGCCTTGAAAGTGCAAAACACAAATACTGATCGTGCTATGCAGCATGTTCACTCAAGGTTGCATGATAATTCATGTAGAAAGTATTTTATGGCTCTGTGAATCAAAAAGTGTAAGCAACCTATATGAGGTGGAAACGAACTCTAAAAAAGGCACACACAAAACAGGATGGTTTTAGCTCAGATGACCATAATGACAGAAGAATTTGAATTACATTTCCATACAACCTTTTTTTGTACCTTTTCTTGAGTGACTGAAATATCCCAGTAGGCTGCATCAGTGTGTGTGTATATCTCTCTCTCATGTCACAATGTACAATACATTGATCAAAGTATAGTTCAAATTTGTATTCCCTTTGTAAAATGTGGCATGCAAAAAGACATTATATTCATCAAAAACATTATCAAATGTTGATCATTTGTAGCTTAATAGTTTATTTTTCTGGGTTATTGCGATACTGGATAAAATCACTTAAAGATGCAGATCATGTCAGACACTCGGCTTTAACTGTGGACCATTCATGTTTAGTAGTGTAGGTTTGTTAAGTATATTCCATTTATCAGACATCCACTTGCAATCTCTTAAAATGCTGAATGAAAGATGCCACACTTGACCACAAGCCAAGCTTCATGTAGCTCACTAGGTGAGACTTGCCATACACCTTGACTAGGCCCCCTAATAAACCTAGTCAAGCAAATCACAACCCTAGTTTGGATTTCAGCAGTTATTGCTCTGCATACAACATCCCATTGACAAGCTTCTTTCTCGCCATCTGCAGCCCACTATTTCTATTTAATACTACAAAAAACCTATTGCAGGAATATCGATGAATCGTCGATCTAAAAAGCCATTCCATTGGCACGCCAATATATCATTCAGCCATGACTACAGCCACATGAACGAATCCCAACTCATTTTGTTCGTGTTCATTGGTTGTTTTTGTTATCACTACATTTTTTTAAAGGGAGGACTCACATGCATGTAAGAACATTGAGACTAACTCCAATTACAAAATTTGGTCCCTTGAACTTTACATACTAAAACAAAGTTCATTCGTACATGTTTCGTTTTTTAATATAAAATAATAACGTCTATATAATACACAGTATTGACTTGTTGTTTGGTCAGTATAAATTCTGTGTTTTCGTCATAAATTAGGGATATACAACGGTAGCACCCGAGACCGTTCTGAGGTAGTTTACTAAAGCCCAGTTTCCACTGGCACTTCAAATTAGGGCCACGTTCGAGCTCAAATGGAATTCTCAAATTCAAGCTGGGTCGAGGGAAACCTGGGCCAGCGCAGTTTCACAGCTGGTGACAGCTCAATTAGAACGCTGATACCACGTTTAGCGAGCTTGTATGGGCGTGTTACTGTTAGCTAGCACATTGACTACTGTAGTACTGCTTGTCCAACTACACACTTTACCACCATTGCTGTATCCTTTATTTTTGCACTACAAAATACTTTGAGAACAGTCAGCCCTCGAATGCTGGCTACCTAACATTAGCTTGCAACTCAAGAGTTGAAACAAGCCAGCAGGAATTTTTGCTGGCCAGGTCGTATTGAAAGCTAGCTACATCATATCAATCCTGTCATCTGGTTTGCTTGGTTAGCTAGCTAATAGCCAATGCCATGGCAAGCAAGGTAGGTATTATGCTAGCGATGACGCTAACTGTTTAGATAGTTAGCTAACTTTAGCAAGCTAAATACATGACTGAGTCTGGCTGGCACTGGCAACGGTATGGGGTAATGTTAGTTACAGCATGGTGAATTGAGCTCTTCAACGTGGTGATAGCTAGCTAGCACTATTAGCGAAGCCAGCTATACATTGGCTACCTAGCAACATTACATAATTTCTGGAGGCAGAGGAAACTTAATTCGAGCTAGCCCACCAATGTCAGCGCAACCCAGGCTGACTTCAAAATGCCAATGGAAACTGGGCTTTAGTTGGTAGGATACAAAAATACCCCATGTCAGTCTTGCATGTTATATGCACGAAATTCCGCTATATGGCATTCGTTTGGTGAAGCTCTGAAGGTTCTCCATTATCTTTTAAAATAGGATCTCAAAACAGCATCGCTGTGGGTTATAGGGGGTCAAGTTTAGTATGATAACTATCGTGGGCTAGGGCTTGGAATCAGCTCAACCAAAGAATACTCAAAAACAGCAGTGCCAACTTCAATGGGGAGAGAGGACTGAAATATTGGACTTTTCTAGCTGGGCATGCTGAACCGGTCACAGAGTTTGTGGAAAGAAAATACATCTAATCCTAAAAACAAAGCTATATTTCCAGCAAAAAAAGAAAAGCCAAAGCGTCAACTTTTGCATCTATGACTTCAATAGAATATTCTGTAGACCACTAACAGCTGCTCATGAAGCATCATGTCAGAGGTCATCTGTGTCATAAGAAAAAATGAATGTTGGTTGAGGCAGCAGTAGTCTCTTGTGCCTTCAAACTCAACTCTGGACCTGGATCCCCTCTAATCAGGAGCTGATGTAGATTTGGGACACCAGGTGTGTGCAATTAATTATCAGGTAGAACAGAAAACCAACAGGCTCCAGACCTTGTAGGGTAAGAGTTGAATACCCCTAATCTAGTGTTTACTGTAGTGGAATTACATAAGACAAGCAGAAGCCAAAATCACTAATATTACAGCACCTCACAAGAAACAAAGGAAAAAAACATGACTGCACCTGTGTGATACTTTATGTAGCCAAAACGTTTGTTTTATAGAAGTCTAAAATGTTCATGATATATCCAAAAGTTAACTAAATTAAGATATTAAATGAGAAAAAATAAACTTTTGCATTGTGATGACCAGCGATAAGATGTACAGTTTGATATTGAATAGTCAGAGTAAGAAATTGATGACTGAAGTGGAATGAATGATTTGACAATATGTGCCATTAGCCTATGCTAAGGATAAGTAACTTAGGAAAACAAAGACTGACTTGACCACATCCCACTTTCAGTTTATAGTTTGGATTGAAGTTAATGAGCATGCATAACAATTATTTTATACAACCATATTACAGGTGGATACATTTCTTAATGACATACACTGTCTTTAAGTACATAAATTGTAACCTATCAGTTAAGAAAATAAGTTCTACTCTACTAAGCCGGGATGGTATTTCAACTGTAGACCTTCAAGAGAAGACAGGAAAAGGCAAAGGGGATAGGCCTTTCTGGATATACAAGTCTGATTTTATATTTTCTAAAGGTTTCATTTTGCCCACAGTATACAATAAATATATGTAAATGTAAATGACAACAGATGCATGTATCACCTCTGATGCAGGAGCCATTACTGTATTTGGATAAGATAGAAAAGTAAATGGATCCATACTACTATGTTCTGCCCAAATCAAAGCTATACAATCACTTAAGCAAAAACTATTATGGGGTAAAGCTAAGCAATGAAGAAACTAAACCATCTCAAATATCTTTGAAAATGTCATGGACACAACTCAAATAAGCATGATAAAATGAGAATCAATCCAATATTTATCTTTATGTATTAGGCGGAGACAAAATACCAAAATAACAATTATTAGTCACAACCTTTATTAATATCTGTGTTCCTCAACTACTCATACTGACAGTACAAATCAGGTGGCAAATGCTCAACATTTACTTTTATCAAAATATATCGATATCAATATTGAATTATAATCAAAGACAGTCCAATAGGACTCATTGTCCCAGCCTTAAAGGAGAGCACCTCTTTCTGCAAGGGCCTGGGACTAGAATGTATGGTCAGAATGTACTGGTCAGTTCCAATGATCTATTGACGTGATATGTCTTAATTCTAGAAAATACTTGTTAGTCAGTGATCACGTTTACATGCACACCAATATTCCGTTATTATTCGGGATACTCAAGTATTCAGTTTGAGTTGACAAACATATCCCGTTTACAATAACCCGAAAAGCTTGTATCCCGGTTATGAAAAATCCAGATAAGATACCTGGGATATGCTAATCTTAGACGGGATACTGTGGCATGTAAAAAATCTTATCCCGTTTACCATTTTTTTTCCCTTGGGTTGCACAGGCTGTTTTAAATCTCATGGGTGTTGTGTGATGTTCTCATCTGATTGTCAAACAAATCACTTTTTAAAAAAGTAGGCTACCTGTGCAGTTCCATCCTCCATAATAATTTATTTTGCTGATACTCTACTGGACCGTATAGCCTACTGGCTACTTTCACCTCCAAATTTCTGCTTAGAATTTCTGACATTTAGGCCAAATTATAATTTTCAACATTTGGTAGGTCATATGTCTGTCAACTATAGTTAGATACATGCAGCTTCTCTTCAGTCATAACTTGTCTCAGAAGACTAAATAAAGTAGAGCTCACCAGAATAAATTACTTACATTGATAGAATTAATGCATTAGTAATCTAGTTAACACCGATAAAGTTGTCTATTTAGTTCAGGGACCTGGGAGAAAAACACACTAACTTCAAGAAGGTGGAAAGATTTGTACATTTTGCACAGGACCAATGTCATAAGATTGACCGGTTTTAAAGGAAAAGAAAAGCTGAGAAAACAATTAAACAATTTTGTCTTGGGTACATATTTTGTGGTGCAAATACTGTCCATTTGCAGTACAGTGTCAAAGATGACACACATTTTTGTCAAGAGATGCTGAAAGAAATCAAATTTCTCTACTTCTGTTCCCAAGACAAATTAACATTTGTTCTATAATTTTAATGCAATAAATGCATCGTTCTGCAGGACTTACTATATTACTCTGCATGTGAGAGGTTATAGGCCTACAGTCAAGTGTCCATATTCCACTTACTATTCAATTTAACCTCGGAACTTAAAGGAATATTCCATTTATTCATGGACACAGTGATACTCGTACGCGGGATATCAAAAGGTGCATGTAAACAGCTTATCCCGAATAAGAGCTTAAGCGGGATATGAACTATTATCTGGCATACTGTGTGTATGTAAATGTGGTCTTTTCTCCAGAAAAGCGCTAGGCGGAGGTCAATATGCATCTTGAGATTTCAGGTAATAATTAAGAACCGGAGATGGTAGGTGTACAGTTTAAAATGTTACTTTGCATCATTATTTACTTGGGCTTGCCATTTTACAGTTCACTCAATCTAGCCACTAGTGTACTTCTTGGTACAACACCACACAAACATACCCATGAACTGTTGAGTTCTCTATGGCAATTGTATCTCACTTGTGTACATTCCTGATTTGGCTCAAAAATACTAAATATAGCTATATAATTACAGGTGAACGGCCAAAATAAAGAAAACACCAACGTAGCGTCTTAATAGGGCGTTGGGCCAGCACAACTTCAATGCACCTTGGCATAGATTCTACAAGTGTCTGGACCTCTATCGGAGGGATGTGACACCATTCTTCAAATGAGAAATTCCACCATTTCGTGTTGGAAAACGCCGTCTCAGGGACCGCCTCAGAATTTCCCATACGTGTTCAATTGGGTTGAGATCTGGTGACAGACAGCCATGGCATATTGTTTACATAATTTCCATCAAACCATTCGTGCCATGTGGATAGATGCATTGTCATCCTATGGAGGCATAGCCTTGGTAGCCAAAATAATGGCCTTCCCAGAATCTTTATACATGACCCTAAGCATGATGGGATGTTAATTGCTTAATTTACTCAGGAACCACACCCATGTGGAAGCAGCTGCTTTCACTATACTTTGTATCCCTCATTTACTCAAGTGCAGAGTTTTTTCTGCACAGAAGTGTTTTTTTTCAGGCTGCCTATGTCCAAACGGTAAAAAAAAAAAAATGTTCAGTGTAAACATAAAATGACTAAAACCAGATAAAGTATGCAGAAAACAGACCTAGGGGTTGGGTTGAATGCAGCATACACATTTCAGTTGTACAACTGACTAGGTATCCCATACACTTAAACATAATTTTTTTTATATATAATTTCTTTGAGAACCAACAAATCACCAAAATAAAAAGCTACAGTCGAAGAGAATCTAAAATCCCCAAAATGATGCTTTCAGGAGTATTTGTCATGGCATGAGGCCCCCATTGATTGTGTTGTTTGAGTCACTCGGATAGCATAAGCCATGGCAAAATGTGTAGAAATGCAGAAAATGTGCCTAAAAACGGCAACATTGTCACTGCGGCCAACAGGAGGGCCTCTAACATTTGGTTGCCACGCAACCACCCAAGCCCCATTTTGACCAAGAAAACCCACCTGAAATGTTACCATTATTTTGGCAGTTACATGTATGTTGACAAAAAAAGCTTAAGGTTTGCAGATAACTCCTACATACTGATATGACACTAGTTCTACCACATTCGTTGATGCATGTGATTTCTCTATGGAAGTCGTATTTCTGGTGACCATAAACGCAAGTAATACATATTTAACAACCAACTTGAAGAACACTTTCCACACACAAACTTTGGCATCAGACTTATAGCTACACATTTACACAACCAGTACAATATACAAAATCACAATGTTCACAACTATCAGACGTCCACCCAGTATCCTAATACATGGTATGATGTCAGTCATCTTTGCATATGCTGTTGTCTCACTCACAACCTTCAAGCTTTTTCATGGCCATAGAAACAAAAGCTCAAAACAAATAAATGCATGAATAGCACCCTCTTCTGGGAGGAGTTTCAATCACAACCCAGTGGCAGTTATTTATCTGACAAAGACGTTAAAAGGCATTATTTTCAGTGAATCACCCACTCACTGTATGCTGGTTGGCTGGGAAAATCCCTCAACAAATAGGCCTAGGTGTAACCACCTGAATGTCTGACTTCGAGGTGCACGTGTGTTTATCTCAGACCAGTTGTCAATGCAATGAGTTAATGTTCTCCCCTGACAAACTAGCCTAGTATTAAACAATGTAAGCATCATGATGAATCAAACCAGCTGATCTGATCTCTCAATCCGTCTGAGACAACACTAGTGACTCAACTAGACAACAGCTCCAAAATATTTTTTTTTTATTTTAGTGCAAAAAAAGAACATTATTAAATGTTTTGGATATTTTCAGGAAAAGCAATACTGTACAGGTCCGATATAATCTAAGGTGCTGTGTATAAATAGGTAACTTAAAACACGTATAAGCAGTAAAAACAAGACCACATCTCCCAAGAAACAAGTTTAAGATGAACAAAGGGTGGGGCCAACTTCAGGTTGGGAAAATGATTTTTTTTTTTTTAAATGGTAGTATGAAGCATTGAGCATTATCCACATTGAAAGGGAAATATTCACATTTCAATGGACAAGCACACATCTTGTATCATAGTTTCCATAGCAAAAAACAAACTCAAGCTATCAATAACATCAAGTCCACTTGACTACATGTTTCTGCCCTCTGTACGATTGACTGTAGCAAACAATAACCTGAATAAACGTGAGGCAGAGCTTAGACTATGCATTCCAAAACAAATGTTAATATTTCATTGAACAGCTACATTCAATGACCCAATTAAAGCAACATGGGAGATGCCTTTCCATGTACCCCATGTGTATCTATGGGAGCACAGCAGTACATGTTGCATATTCAGTATCAAGCTAATAGACAGATGACAAAGCTACAATTGTAAATCATCAAATTGTGGGTGAGCAGCTATGATTGTTAGCCTTGGCTTGACCAACATGTTTCCCAGCAGTCAGTTAGGTAACATACCATCCATCTCCAAGGATATGCAATGAAGTTATTGTGATACATTTCTGTATGTTTTGCATTGGCTGGTTTAAAACATTTTACCACAAATAAAAAAGGCGCTAAATGAATGCTGTTCCATGGGCGCATAGGAAAAAAAAGGACAAGTCAAAAGCTTGGTTGGACCAACATAATTTCAGCTCAACAATAAAGATCATGTAGCTCTCTAAATACTTTTAAAAAAATAATAAAAAAAAAAGCTTTAGGATCGTGCACAAGAACTATGATTACAAAACGCAGGTTCACCGACTGTCACATGACAAACGCTCAAAATCATTCCATTTCGTGACAATGTAAGATTTCAAATGATGCCTACCAGATATAGCCTGTGTAATTATGAAGAAATGACCAGCAGTGTGACGTTACCATAACACTTGAACAGGTAACAAGAGGTAGAACACACAGCCATTTCAACACAATTGCACCAGACTCATAATGTACGTTAGAGTTTCCTGCTTGGCTCGACCAATCAATGGAATTCATACCAAGTTGACTTCTATGAAAAGTGCATCCAAATTTACAAGTCGCAAGACCAGCACCAAATAATAATATTGACATAACAGTAAATATCAAGTACTTGATTTCTAAGAATGCCCAACAAACAGTCAGATTTTGGATGAATATACAGGGAATTAGAAATGAAATGAATGAATATCGCTAAGGGAGAAAGATTTTTTTTTTTCTAAAATGCTTCATCTATTACCATACTTACGGCAAGTGAAGTCCATCGCAGATTTAAGGTGACGTTACAGTGAAGGAGAAAACATCTAGCACCTGTAATTAAGCTGTCCTTTTGTGCATCAATGTACAAAATGTGTAATCTTGTTTGGCTAAGAAGAGAGATTGTAAAACAAAGTATAAACCGAATTTGTGCTAGCAAACATACAATACAAATGAAATACAATCCCCCATACCATTAAAGGTATAGGAATGAAGCACAACAAACACTATTAAATGCACCAAGCAAAAAAACAAAAAAAAGTTACTACTACTCTAAAAATACCCTAAATTCATATTTGAGAAACATCACTGCTAAAAATGTATTGGTTAAAAACAATGCATAGTTAGAAAAGAGGGATAAAAGCTAGCCCATCTAGGCTACATGAAGAATTCCCTGCTAAAATCTAATTATTCGGGAGAACAGAAAAGGGAATAAAAATAAATATACTAAAGATCAGTATCATTTCAGTTTTGGAAGGCATTACATTTTTTTTGCATGAAAGTTCTGCGTATACAAATAAAGCCAATTTGACTTAGTTTAATCCAACTACATATGGGCCAATAAAAAAAAATGGTTCTATTATAATTTTAACAATCTCTTCTAAAAGCTTATTCAAAATATACCTTATGTCCCTCAAGGCTATGCTACAAAGAACCACAATTAAAAAACAAAACCTTTGACTACGAATAATTGCCCCCCTTTTTTGCTGAGCAATAATGAAGAGAACATATCAGTCTCCGGAATCCTTTTCCGCCCAATAGAACCCCGCCCCATTCTTCAGTCCCTAAGCTGTGTGACACATGGAGCATAGGCTCACTCTACTGTACCGATTCATACACCAACGCCTGTACTACAAGATGCCAGCAACACGACTTGCCCCCCCCCCCCAGCAAGGAGAAAACCATGATTAAAACCATTTTAAAAAGATCAAAACTACAGATCGGCTTAACATATCCAATTCAAATGTGTGAGTCATCTACACACATTTTTCATTTTTACATTATTTTTTTTTTGAAAGACAACATGAAAATAAGGGGATACAAAAATGTAATTTGAAGAGACTTGACCTCCCCCTAATGTGGATGTCTTAACATGTAACAAGGCTCAGAGAACATAAAAAGGTGTCTGTTAGGAACCAGTCCCATTCTATTAGTAAGTTTCTCTTGCAACTGACCATAGATTGACAAAACGACTCAGTCCAAGTAAAAAAAAGGCAAGAGAGAGCAACAATTGCCGACAGTTTAGATTTCATATTATTAATTTGTATAGGTCTTGATTAAAAATAAGTGTGAACAGTTTCAAAGTAATAAATCTAATGCTTGCTGTCATCAGTCGCAGCATAAAAACGTTTGTTGGTCACCAGTGTTGATGGACAAATAACTCTGCGGCTGGTACTGTACACAGGCCTGTTCAATTCATAGCTGTACATACAAATGAAAAGACAACATGTTAAGTACTTGTGTCCTGGTCAAAGTATCCATCTGGTCAGTGCACTTTGCTTTGATTGGCTGATAAATAATGAAGTTGTGAAGAGAAAGAATGATTATAAACCTTCCATCGGGCCCTTATCTTAGATATGCCCACCTCCCTTTAACCCTATTTAAAAAAAAAAAAAAAAAGTTTCAACTATGGAGAAAGCGTTTTAGTGTGACCTTGTGTCTAGATTCTAAACAATCAAAGTGTGAGGATACTGCCCTCTAGTTTTTGATAGAAGTCATTCCTAATAAAAGTTTCCTTTGCTCAAACTCTGTAAACTACTAATTTACAAATACAAACAAAATGTACAACATGTCAAATAAATGAGTCCACCCCACCACAACCGATTTCTGAGGAATCATTTTACATACTACTGCCTAATAATGACCAGGGTTAGGCCAGGGAGAGGGGAAGAAAGTGGTTTTGCATGTGTTGGTTTGAAAACAATTGTGGACATTTTGGAAAAGAAACCATTCCAATTTGTTTGGGATGACACTTCTCATTCCCCCTTACTGGTGAGTAGAGACAATAGACGGCACAAACCCACTGATGCCCACACCTGGCACAGTAAGGGGGTTAGGTGGGAGGAGTGAAGGCTTCTTCCCTGTGGGGTCTGTCTCACCCCTGCCGACCCCGGTGCCCAGGCTTGGAGCTTCAGGCGAAGTACATTGTGCGCAGTGTGTCCTGGTGAATCTGAACTGCCTTGGCCAAGGCCTGCTGGTCACGCCCATTGCTCTGTCCCGACGTGTGACTGCCCTCCGCACTGGAATGATCACAGGGGAAAGAGTTAGTGAATTCTTCAGTCTGAATTCTTTAAAAAAACAAAACATTTAAGACCCTTCATCACCTTCTGGTAATCACTCATCTACCACAATTTGAATGGTGCAGTGATGGAAATACCCTATTAAAGTAACTGATATCAGAACAGGGCCATGGTCTACAGCAGACATGGTGATGTCTCTTACCTGTCGTGCTCCTTGTCCACCAGGTGGTAGCGGGCACGGAATGCCACCAGGTGGGCGTAGTAGGCTGGCGCTGGGATGGACACGGAGCGGGTGCAGCGCACGTAGGTGTGGCACAGCTGGTAGGTGAGTACCTGCAGCTCGTCTGAGGTGAAATGGTTGTCGTCCCACAGCACGTGGTAGTGGGATGGTCGGCTGGTCCCCTGAGGGGAATTACAAATGATATAAATGTTTATTGTAAATGGATTAGTCATTTTCTTTTTGGCTCTACTATAACCAACATCTAGAAATTTGAAAAGTCCAAATTATAAAAATGTTTTGAGCAGAGAAATTACAATTAGATTCTCTCAAAAGCACACAATATTAGTAAAGCGGTGGGTCCATTCTCCACGACTTAGCTCTATAGTGTCCCGGGTTGTGTCAGACATTGTACCCTATTCCCATATAGTGCACACAAAGTAGTACCCTACATAGGGTAGGGTGCCATTTGGGATGCACCCCTGGGCACTGGCTGGTTCCTACCTGAATGCCAGCATGGCTACACAGATAGAAGTCAAACTCAGATGGGTGAGTGATTTTGGTGTCCACTGTGGTGCCGGCAGGGATGTTGCCACTCTTACCAACCTGAACAAAACACATTAGGAATCATATAATATCCCAATGTAGGCATTTAATATGCACATTTATTTTACAGTAATAGTGGTCAGTATGAATAGGAGAGATTACGAACCCTCTCGTTTCTGTCCATGCAGAAAAGTCGAGTGTGGTGTCTCTTCTGCACCACCACGAAGGTGATACCGGGCTGGTAGTCTTTCTCCAGTTTGATGCAGGCCTCACGGATAGCCAGTAACTCATGTTGGAGCACCTGGATAAACCCCAAAACGACAGCATGTCCATTTATACCAGTTCAAAACAAGGAGTCAGAACAGTAACCAATAGAAACACAGCAGGGCAAACCAAAAAGGAAACTCCCAAACAACCAAAATATCTGATTAGATCTCAGTAAAGATAAAGACTGGGCAGTCAGAATTAAATTGGAACAGTAACCAATAAACAGAAACCAATACAAAAACAAAGACCAAAAATATATATTTTTCTACTCATGCCCCACCGTTTGTACAGTACAATTACAGATCATGCAATTGAATTGAAATCCTATTTCCTCAAGTCTACCTCAAGTCTAACCTGGTTGAACTGGCCCTCAGATATGCCGTCGCGGTAGTAGATGATCCGGGTGGGCTTGAAGCGGGTGGACTTGTAGAACTGGATGAGCAGCTCTCTGACCATTGTGGCCAGGTCCTGGATGATGTCCTGGCGATGCTGCTGTACCCGCACTGTGGCACAGTAGCGGCTGGGGTGGGCATCCATGCTCCCCACCACCTACAAAATAGGCACAGGGATGTGATCAGGACAATATTACACATCAGGGATTTTGGCTAGGGGTATAGGTCAATCTCAATTATATGTGAATGGAGGATGGCTAGATAAGCAGGAATTGCTGATTAATCATGAATAATCACATCTCTGAGGAAGCACAGGGCACACTTTGATTTTTTGCAAGTCAGGTGGAAGCCCATCAGTGAGCTAGGTGGAGTGGTAGACTATAGTTCTCCTTAGTCCTCTCCATTTTAGATGTTGGACATAGTCAAATAAACCACAGTAGACTATTGAGATGCACTCTGCCTCCCTAGCAGAACATGGTTGTGGGTATAGTAAAATAAACTACTGTACACTATTGATTGAGATGCACCCCTACATTCACAAGTAGTTGACAAGGCCATATGAAGAGTCTGGTCCGTCTGACTTACTGCCGCGATAGAAGGCTTCTTCCCGTCTCCAGCAGGAGGGTGAGTGACGTCAGCACCCAGGAAGATAACTGGCTGCTGGAACACCAGGGGCCTGGAAAGAATAGACACCCACAAGGTTAACCAGAGCCATCCTTAGAGATGAAGTGTGAACAGAAGAATGGACGGAAACATGATAGTTTAAACAAATTAATCTCATTTACGGCATATCATGGCTCTATAGTGCAACCATTTCACTTGCATAGGCGCCAAAATCTTTTGCAATGCAACCATGTAATTTATATTTAGGAGCACCAAGTGCGCCTAGAATACTTAAGGATTCTAACATTATTACCGCAGATATTTTTTCACTGTGCTCCTAAATTCCTTTATTTTTCAATTTACGCACACGTGCTCCTTGTAAAAAAAAAAAGCTTTGAGCCCTGCATGTGGACGTATAGGTGAATGAGCATGTTGAAACAAGCCACCAGTCTCAGATGTCATGGACAAATGTATACAAGTTTATACATTTTGAACAAATGTACAACACTCCATTTGATTGATAACAACAACCAGCCCATGTTAATGAGAGAGGTTCTACACTGACCTGCCCTGTGGGAGGAGGATGTTGTTGACCCCGCCCAGCTTGACGTTGATCTTCAGGCAGAGATTAGAGAGGGTCTGGGGAGTGGTCTTCTGAACGTTCTTCACCTGGACACACTGGGTGGCCATGCCCAGCACTGTGTCACCAACACGCTTCACCTCAGCTACACCACACAGGGAGGGAGGGAGGGAGACAGGCCATGTCAGCACAACCGGAGAGATATACAGCTAGCAGTGTGTGTGTGTGTGTGTGTTAGAAAGTCTACATATGAGATTTGATACAGTTGGAAAGATAATCCAGGAAACATACCAAAAACCCTTTTAGAGCACAGTGTTCTAGCTGAACCAAGAGGATTTACAGGTTAATCTAAAAAAAACAGGAGACAGCCATTCACTTAGGAACTTTCCTCACCATAGACGGGCGTCTTCCCAGGCAGGATGACCACCACCAGTTGCAAGCCTTGATAGGTGTACTTGAGATGTTTGAACATGGGCTCCACGCTGTCCGCCCCCTGGGCGTACTTACAGAAACAGGGTTGGCCCTGGATGGGCATCCCCGCATCACGAGAAATCTTACGCAGCTGGTCTGTAAACGCCCTGAGAGAAAGGTTTATCGGGGGTTAGATGGGGAAACAATAGTCCTAAAATATGGAAATCATAAAGGGCAAAAATGCAAGGAATATGTAGAAGTAATGAATGTTTTTAATACCGTCGAGGAATTGGTAGAAGAAATTAATGGTTTTTAATACTATCATGATTTCTGCAACAATAACTTGATAATAGAACCCCATCCTTGCAAATGCAGTTCTTACTTGAGCAGAAGTTCAGTACACTGTCTCTGTGGGGCGAAGCAGGCGATGGCCCACACCTTGATCTCTATGCCAGTGTGGAACTGCTTGTTCCTCATGTCCCACACTCCCTGGATGGGAGTTGCTATTGCTTTATTCTGCTTGAGTAAAAGGGAGAAGAGGTAAGGGTCAGAAACAAATAGTTGTCTGTAACCACTCTTTCAGCCAACCATTTCATGCGGATGAATTACCTGACGCACAAAAAAAAGTCACGACTAGACTAATGGAAACATAAAATACCGGTACAATTTTATAAATGCTGACAAGACAATTTGTTAGTTCGACATGGTGGGATCTTTTTGTGTCTAAGAAATGGTGGAAACACCTTTATGCGCAAATATTGATATAATAACCATCCTGACAAAGCGAACTTGGGAGTCACATGATATGTTCTGTGGTCCTCCCACTACAACTAAGGAAAGCATGCAGTTTATTAATTATTAGGCTACAAATTAAACAAGTTATGATGAACTTCACAGGGTGATGAAAGTGCAAGGTGATGAGCTTGATGCTACTTTCCAATAAATATTGAGGGTCTTATTCTGGTGACATGATGATTGATGCTTGGCTGCTGTTTGACAGATACAAATATGGCTCTTATCCATAATAATCTCATGTAGGTAGCCTACCCACACTGTATCTGCCAGCTGTTGGCTAGAGCGCATGTGCCAAGACGAGTGGGCACATTCTCTATAGAACACAACAGTTTGTGACAAAACCATCAGTTGAGTGGAAATATTTAACTTGCATTTTTCATTCGGTACATGGGAATTTAATAGCAAAAGTTATTTTTATGTGCCATTCTTCATCATCCATAGCCTTTTATCTGCAAAAAGTCAGTTTGATTGAAACATCTCTGGTGGGAAAATGCAATGTTAAAAATATTTGCATGAAAATCTGTTGCAAATTAGATAGAAACCTAGCTTGTGGTAAAAAAAATAATAATTTAAAAGTCTACACAGGTTAACCAATAAATTTTTTTAAATTAAGACGATTACACCCAACTGGGATATGTCTCACATTCAAAACACAAATTATATAACATTAACACTCCAAAAAGCTCACTACCAAGTTTATTTTTGCATAATATAATATATAATATAATACAGAACTGTGGTTCATCAGTGCACTATTCTTACGCAGAGGCAACAACAAGTTGTTTAGAATGATCTAAATCAGTCAAACAATCCAGCTTAAATGGCAGAAACCTACCCGCCCTCCGTAGAGGATAGATGGGGCCTGGAGGACTCTGCCATTCACCTCGGTCATCTCATCCCTCACCATCACCCCAAACTCACGCACGTAAGGATCATTGTTAAAGTTGGCACTTCTCATCTGAAAAGGGTAGACGTTCAGCAGTAATAATTCAGAGGGGTTATTATACACTAGGACTTCAGAAAGACTGAAAGAAAACATTTGCATATGGTCAGGCCACCAATGGTTCAATAACAGCAGTTCAGTCATTGTACATTCAGTTAAAACCAAATACGTACTTTAAGTGCATAAAAATCAGCTTTCAAGACACTCAGTGCTTGAGTTCATTCCAGTAACTGTAACTTTACCAGTTTGCTGATCTCTTCCTGGCGGTCGGGTGCCGATCGGGCTGTGGCACGGATCATAGTAGACGTCTGATTGTCTGTCAGCTTCTTGATGCACCGCTGGCCAGCTACTATGTTGCATACCTGGACACAAACAACTTTATTAATACCCTCAGGGACACATTAAGAAGGCATCATCGACCAGGAGATTAATCTCCCATACCCTAGAGATACAAGGCATTTTCACTGTTTCAAATGGCAAACTGGAGTTTCTATAATACCGCCAGGGACCTCATTCTTTTTAACAATTTGAACCCAGCAGTAAACCATCTGAGGTTGTGAGGGGAGACTGCAGACTGACCTCAAGGGGGAGGTAGGTGTGTTTCTGCTCCTGTCCAACCTGTAGACAGGGGAGGTGGGGGTAGCGTAGTATGAGTTTGTACTTGTCTTTGAAGTACTGTGCTACTGTGCATTCTATGGTCTGGCCATTCTCCTGCTGCAGAGGAAACCTGAGGTCAAACAGATGAGAGAAATAAAGAAAATAATGTTTGATTGGATTTTCAAAGGGATTCAAGATCCCAAGTGGGGATTTCTGTTTGTCTTGATTGCTCTTAAATCCGTGCATGAAAGATGTGTTAAGCAGTTTTTTGTTTTACATCCCTATGCAAACCATTCCTGGTTATATCACAAGATACTAAAGGAATTGAGGCAGTAGTTGTGAATCTTTTATGGTGTTCTTTCTTACGTCTGGTGGCTGGCTGGTCGTCTGGTAACATTACATACTCTGTACTTCCTTTTCATCTGACCACAGTGAGTGATCTCAACCTTCAGACCTGAGAATCACAATGGCAAAACAATGGTCGGATTCACACACTGAACAATAACATTTTCCTATTTTATCACATTCTACTTTTAAATAACAAAGTTCAAATCAGATTTTACTTCAATACACAAATAGATATCAATATTTATTATTATAAAATACAGAATTGTTGGGTATAAGTATTAAAGCATTTCCACTCAGACAGACAAAAAAAACAACCCAACGCAACTATTGATTACCTGGTAATGAATGATTACCTTTGATTTCCTTGGTAAACTTTACTCTCTGGGAGTCGGTTAAGGGCTTCTGTTGTTCTTCAATGCTTTTGAAATCCAAAACCTCACACATGAACTCAATCACAGGCTGAGCCTTGTAGAACGCGGTGGCAGACACTGGAACAACAAAACACCAAACACAGCGATGAGATTCACAGACCTATCCTCCGGCTTCCAAATACATACTGTAACTTACGATTATGTAGGTTGCGCTTGATTGAGGATAGTTGGTTGGGTTTACCTTTTTAGGACCAATGGCATCACCTCAAAAGTACAAGCCCCACCCAATCAGCACTTTAGGAAGAATTAAATCTATTTACTGCCTGAAACATACCATGGAATGAGATTCTATCCTCCTTCCAGTCACACACCCAACACAGAGACATACTCTAGTCAGACACACTCCCTACTATTTAGGGAATAGGGTGCCATTTGGGACGTAGACATTTCCTGTGTGAAACCTACCGTCAATGTTTAGCATCATCTTCCACAGGGAAGGCCTGACTGATTGGTGGAACCCAAACCAGACCTCCCTGCCACCGCCAAGGGGGTTAGAGCATCCCTCTGAAGGGGTGAAGAAAGAACGTCCGACGGGGGTGTACCTGGTGGAAGAGGGTGTGAAGACAATGTGATTCACCTCAGTCTCAACAGAATCTGGCTTCACAAGGAGCCTGACAGAGGAATTTGAATAAACAGGGCCAAATACACTAGATGTAAATGGTGTGTGCATAGGTATAGAGAAAACAGTGGTTTATGAACAAATTTGAGGGTCATTAAGTATGTGGACCAATGTATTACAGCAGACATGGTAATGCTAAGCCTATTTGCACATTTTGTCTGAGAACTTTGTATGCAACTATAAATACCACCATTAAATACCAATATTACTTAGCGAAAATATACTGGTTGTTTTCAAGGGGAAAAGACTGACCTCATAGAGGGCAAATGTCTCATGACCACATCCAGGGCCTGGATGGTCTCGAAGGGGATGTTTGGCAGTCGTCCCGACAGGGCTTCTTGAAGAGCTTGCAAACTGACGCAGGACACCCACTTTATGGCCACTTTGAAGCTCCTGTCCTTCCCCTCGCCTGGGATGGTCACTTCCAGCTCCACCTGTCAGTGTACGTGTACAGGTGTTTTAGTGTGTTTAAAATGGGCATGACTACCCAGTCAAAGCATCTAAAAGCTTAATAAAATGTATTTTTCATATCACTAGGCAAGTCAAGACCTTACATGGAATATGTAGCCTATACACAAGGTAAAACCACTCTCCATCCAATATTATGGATGTCATTATTATAGTATCACATTGCATGTTGTCACATCAATCGTCCCATAACATCACAATTACATCACTGACACCTCAGGTCAGATGGGGAGACATACTTTTTCCCTCCCTATGGGTAAGGGCATGGCTGTGTAGAGATTCTTCCTCCCGTCATACACTGGCTTTCGATCCCCAAAGATCTGCGTTTTAAAGTGCTGTACCATGTGCTCCACAATTTCACTGAGAAGAACAAAAATGGAGCATATGAGACGTTATCAACACAGTACACAGTCCTTATCACAGCCAAGACACCTATTTTATAGCATAAAAACTATGTCATATAACAGAAGTGATGTGCATCTGGAACAGTTATTCTTAAAGAGTGATCATTTGGAGAGTTGAAAGACATTTCAGGGTTACAAAAAAAATTATTTGTCTTTTCGATATTGACGTTTGATTTAGTTTATTCTGCTCTTTCAAGTTTTCTAAACGGATTAAACAATTCCACAATGTACATTGCATGTGGATGAATTATGGCCACGACATCTGTTTGGTGATTAGACCTATGCTTAATGTATTTAGTCTATCAAATATGAAACGTTTTCATATTTTCAGTCTGGAACCTGTCTATATTTAGCGGGTTTATAGCCTAGGCTAATCAATTGTAAATGGCACTAGCAGTTCGCAGACTAGGGTCGTCACTGGTTACCACAGCCACAAAGTCATAAACCTACTGTTTCCACAATTTCACTTCTTAAAAATCAGATGTTAAACCTAACCTTTAACCTCACTGCTAACCTTATACTAAGACAGATTTTCCTTTCAGTGAATGTTGCGCATCACTACTTCACAGGAGAGGCATTTGAGCATTAACATTTTTTTTTTTTTTGCCAAATGTGTTTTGGGGCAGAAATGCCATCTGGAACACGTGAACTTTCATGTGCCTTATTAACAAACTTGTATGCCATCTGTAAATACGAATAAAATTGTTAAATTACGAGCCTAGTTGGTTTAGCCACTGAGAAAACAGGAACCTTCCCGCTTTCCATGATTGGCTGAGATAATGGATTGGACATGCCGAGATGAGTTCGGATTGGTCTGCCATGTAGCACGCGTCGGTCTATAATGAGCTACTTAATACGTGTAGGTAATCCTTTCTAACGCAGATTTTGAACGATAGCTCTCCACTTTCTGGAGGACCGAGTTTTGAAATCAGTAGAATGCCTGTTGGAAGCAAGAGTATGATAGCTAAGGAGAGAACTGTAGGCATTTGATTACAAGGGAGTTAAAAGAGAACACAGAAAGCTGTTGTATAAAACACATCTCTGGATTACGTCTTCAAACGAAGGGCAACCATGACAGAGGGAGAAGCGTTCATTTGTGTATACATGTAAGAGTCTAGCTAGCTACAATTTAATATGATACGTTTCTAATTTTGTCCAAAAGTAGTTCTCATTGCAAGTTAAAGCATACAGTTATATAGCTAGCGAGAGAGCCAGCCTTCGTTGGCTAATGTTACGTGTATGTATATTATTTGTATCTCAAAGACATTTGCATTGCTAACATTGAACCTAGTTGGTTAGCATTAAGCTACCTGTAGATTCACACAGGGTGGTAACGTTAGGAGTTGGGATTATGGTTCATTATTCAGCGAGCTACACAAAAAAATGTTTTACCTCATTATGCAAGTAGCCATTTCACTGTACCATTTTCACCTTCTGTATCCTGTGTATGTGACAAACTTGGGATTTGATAGTGCGTTCACCGGAGACTAAATGTGAACATAATGACCAGCACCAAAGTCAAATTACGATATAACATTAAGCCAATGAGACAGTGTCCAAGTTCTAGTAGAATGCCCTGCTTCTATTTCGTCACTCACAACCGTAAGCTATGAAAGCTTTGGTGGTTTAGTACATGACCGTACTCACCGTTTAGCACATGGCCTCACATGTGAATCCTTAAAAAGTTGGGTGGGGCTAAGGCTTAAGGGTGTGAATGATGCAGAATGAGTGTAGACAAAGAGCTCTCCAGTAGGTGTACTAAGACATTCAAGGGCCCTTTTCTCAAAAGTGGGGTTACAAGTTTATCAACTTTCAAAGCAGAATTACTTTTCAATTGTTCCTCAACTTTAGTGTGACATACCATTTTCTAGCAGAGTCTCTACTTGTAAATACAATTTCAAATTTTGCTACATAGGACTGAATTGAGCCAGTCGGTCACATATAGCGATCGACTTTGTGGCTGTGGTAACTAGTGACAACCGCTAAGACCCCAAGCAGAAAATGATGCAACTGTTCCATAATTTCAACTCATTATTTGAACACATATTTCCCACCTTCAGTCAGCCAGTCCATTTTGAATTTGTGATAAAACTGTTGTCATTTGTCAAGGAATGTAGCTTGTGTATCCCATCAGTTAGATACGTTTTTAATAGGCATTTATTTCTCTAAGTCCACTCAGCAAGCATTTGTGGAGGGAGCAGTTGGAACGCAATTGAGTAAGTGAGACATGGAAGGGTAAGGGAATTTAGGGAGCAGAATTCTGTGATACTTGGCCTTTTTATGTGTCGCCCAAATGCATATGTACAAATGGAACTCTTGAGTAAAAGCAAATTAACGTAGCCTTCAAGAAAAAAGAAAATACACCAAATTGTTGTACAGCTTTTTTTGTATATATATATATATATATATATATATATATATATATATATCTCATCATCTCTGGTTAAAGGTAAAGTTTTGACGTCTGTTCAAGTACTTGATTACTCATGCCCATCCCTAGCTCACATGGGGAAAATGGCGCAGCACAGCTTCCAGAAAAACAGTCTCTTTCAAACTAGGGATTTTGTGGTTAATCGTGGTAAAACAAGTAATTCTGCTCATAGATTATGGTTTTATGAACTACACATTAACACCACCAGCCCAAAGCGGGAGGTAAAAAAAAAAAAAAAAAACTCCGATATACTATGGAACTTTGGCAACTTCTAACTAGATAATTGAAGACTCAGGTGAAAGCCTGTAAACCAAATAAAATGGTTCCATACCGGTTGACCCTTCTGGGGCATTTCTCTGGCTTAATGTCAATGTCGTAGTGGTAGACCTCCAGTTTGGGGATCTCCATCTCAAAGAAGTTGGCCTGCAGTTTGATTGTCCTGCCCATGGTGCCAAAGTCCGGCCGCGAGGGTGGTTTGAACACATACTCTGGCACTGGGGGAGATGGGGGATCTGGATCAGAGGGGTCAGGGGTAGGAAGCAAACAAAGGAACAAGTTAATAACTGTACAGATGGAATGGATTTTGCCTCGTCTCAGATGTGTTTTTCCAACTCCTATGTTCATTATCACAAGTTAGCAAGACACACTGTTCTAGCCTGGTCCCAGGTCTGTTTGCGCTAACGCACAAGATTGTTCTAGAATATTATTTTTAGAATTTGAATAGTTAGATGTTCAAAGCATTTGACTGCCATGCTTGAACTATTTGGTTGGTGAGCCCTGACCAAGTTTGGACACCATATTGAACACCGAGGACTGTGAAGAGACACACAAACACAATAACTCACACCCACATGGATTTCCTATTGGAGTAATGGCCTGAGAGCACACACTTAATGTGTTGTGAAGTTATGAAATGTAATGTATATAACTGCCTTAATTCAGCTGGACCCCAGGAAGACTAACTGCTGCCTTGGCAAAACTGGTTCAAAGTCAGTCTTTTCTTTAGCGGTCTGTTAAGCCTATGGATTATGTGCGTTTCCTCAGAAGCTTAGCTATGACAAGAGGGTCAAATTTTCAACTTCTAATCAGCATGTCTAAGAATAACTGGCATCCCACATGATAACCAGCTTTGTTGTAATAGGTAGAGAAGGGGATATCAGACCCCTGAAATTTGGGACATATGATGTAAAACAAGTCCCTTTGGAAAATAATGGTTATTCGGACACGACCTGACTTGAGTTCTAAATAGTAGGCATTTTACGAATGCAAAAAAAATGTTTTATAGTATGTGAATCTTTAAAATAGAGTATGCTTTAAATACCTCGCTGTTCTACTAATTTATTATGTAATCTATTAGAATTCACTGCATACTTTAAGAGAAACGTTATTCCTGAGTCTGTTTGACAACAGCTGATAATCAGATAAGTGGACGCCCTGTACCTAAATGAATGAATGGTAGGAATCAACACAGTTGGGCATTACATTACGCATCCTCAGGATGGGTGAGCCTAGTATCTTGATATGTTACCTACTGCATTAGTTCTTAATAGGACGCAGTAAAATTAGTACACAGTATGACGTTTTAGTAAGTAGCAGGCAAGACAGATTTCGGACATGGCCGATGTGCTCCAGTGCAGTCAGCTGTTGTCCAGTGTTTCTTGCCGGTAAACACTACCTAATTGATTCCTACAGTTATACTTGCCCTATTTTATATCCAATGTCCTTTGCCTGCCAGAATCAAGACATTTAAAGATGTGGGAAGCTCTAAAAGGCTAGCACGGGCAAGCTACTCTTCCTTGCTTTCACAAAATGAAACAAAAAAATTGCAAATGTTTTGCCAGCGCCCCCTTGTAAATGGTAGTGGGACATCATGTTACCAAAAGCTGTCCGCTGCTCCAAAAATCCCACTCCACCCCTGGGCACGCAAGTGAGTAGATCAACGGAATGAAGCTTGTAGTAACCTTAAGAGTGTTTTCACACATACAGTATCAGTCAAAGGTTTGGACACACCTACTCATTCAAGGGTTTCTTTATTTTGTACATTATTTTCCACATTGTAGAATAGTGAAGGCATCAAAACTATGAAATAACACATGGAATAGTGTAGTAACCACTCTGTGGTCCAGCTCATCCCAAACCATCTCAATTTGGTTGAGGTCAGGTGATTTTGGAGGCCAGAGCATCTGATGCAGCACTCCATCACTCTCCTTCTTGGTCAAATAGCCCTTACACAGCCTGGAAGTGTGTTGGGTCATTGTCCTGTTGAAAAACAAATGATAGTCCCACTACATGCAAACCAGATGGGATTGGTGTATTGCTGCAGAATGCTGTGGAAGCCATGCTGGTTAAGTATGCCTTGAATTCTAAATAAATCAGTGTCACCAGCAAAGCACCCCCACCTCCATGCTTCAGTGGGAACCACACATGCAGAGATCCTCCGTTCACCCACTCTGCGTCTCACAAAGACACGGCGGTTGGAACCAAAAATCTCAAATTTGTACTCAGACCAAAAGGACAGATTTCCACCAGTCTAATGTCCATTGCTTGCATTTCTTGGTCCAAGCGAGTTTCTTATCATTGGTGTCCTTTAGTAGTGGGTTCTTTGCAGCAATTTTACCATAAAGGCCTGATTCACGCAGTCTCCTTTTGAACAGTTGATGTTGAGATGCGTCTGTTACTTTAACTCTTTAGAATTTATTTGGTCTGCAATTTCAGAGTCTGGTAACTAATTAACTTATTTTTTGGAATGCCCTTGAAGAAACATTCAAAGTTCTTGACTAACCATGTCTTAAAGTAATGGACTGTTGTTACTCTTTGTTTATTTGAGCTGTTCTTGCCATAATATGGACTTGGTCTTTTACCAAATAGGGCACTCTTCTGTATATACAAGGTCCCCTACCCTAGTTGAAATGCATTCCAAGTGACTACCTCATGAAGCTGGTTAAGAGAATGCCAAGAATGTGCAAAGCTGTCAAGGCAAAGGGTGGATACTTTGAAGAATCTCAAATATATATTTTGATTTGTTTAACATGTGTTTACTACATAATTCCATGTGTGTTATTTCATAGTGTTGTCGTCATCTTCACTATTATTCTACAATGTAGAAAATCATAAAAATAAAGAAAAACCCTGGAATGAGTAGGTGTGTCAAACTTGACTGGTACTGTAGTTCTGAGCAATAGTTGAATCAGTGATTATTTGTTAATTTTTTGGGGTCCGGTTGGATTTCACATTGCCAAATGTCAAACTAAAATGGCTTAACAAAATCATGTTCATACCAGTCATTTGTTTAGAGAAAACTCACATTAAATCCATGTATTATCATTAATCAGCATAACTTGTGTCCGAAACATCATATTACTTTCTCTTTGGTATTCCAACAACCTGCGGGAGGAAACAGCGCGATAGCAGCTCCACGCGAGTAGGCTAAATTCAGTAGCCTATAGCTCCACCCTTTGAGCGACCCACGTTGTGTCATTTTGTGCATTCCCAAGTGCAGATAGTATATTCACACTAGGGCTGGGACAACACCAGTATCAAGATACTCGTTAGCATTATAGAAAGGAAACCAAACAGATTTCAATTCTTTAGGAAAACAGCCCTAATGTCAAACAGAAAAAAAACATTGTCATCCAGTCACATTTATTTATTTTCCAAGCTATAGCCGGTGCTGAGCGATTAACTGAAACTGTGGTTATTTTCCATTTTTTTAAACTAATGGACTGGTGTCAGTTCAATTATTTTAATTCCATGTGTTTCTCTGTGAGCTCAATGCACACATTGCAGTTTCTCTAGAGATAAATCAGATCCGGCCAGAACTGTGCAATGTAGTAGGGAGTTGTAGTTTCCAACAGGCCAATAGTCTACCAACTTAAGCACCTAAAACTTGGTAATTAACTACGACCATGATCCATTGTGCATCTACATTACATGACCAAGAGTATGTGGACACCTGCTCGTCGAACATCTCATTCTAAAATCATGGGCAATAATATGGAGTTGTTCCCCACTTTGATGCTATAACAGCCTTGAAAGTCACTGAGCTCTTCAGCAAGGCCTTTCTACTGCCAATGTTTGTCTATGGAGATTGCATGGCAGTGTGCTCAATTTTATAAGCCTGTCAAGCAACAGGTGTGGCTGAAATAGCCACTAATTTGAACGGGTGTCCATATACTTCTGTATAAAATGTATCATATTTATTAGGGTACTTGCCCAATCTGCGTTTTTATGACCGTCACGGAATAGAACAACACTCAATCGTGAGGTGATATAAGAGCAGCTGTTGCTTCACGGGGCATCTACCTGAAAATACATGATCTAAGTGATTGATGTTGGTATTCAGCAGTCATAAAAGTATGACTTATTTACTTTACATGTTGCGTTTTTGTTCAGTAAAGTGTTGGTCCCATGTTTAATGAGCTGAAATGAAAGACATCAGCATTTTTCAATACACAAATAAAGCTGATTTATCTCGAATTTTGGGTACAAATTTGTATACATCCCAATTAGTGAACATTTCTCCTTTGTAAAGATAATCCATCCACCTGACCCTTCTTCACCTGCGGGATTGTCTGAGACCAGCCTCCCGGACATCTGATGAGTATTTGTCTTTAATAAAGCCTTTGTGGGGAAAAACTCATTCTGATTGGCTTGGCTCCTAAGTGGGTGGGCCTGTGCCCTCCCAGGCCAACCCATGGTTGCACTCCTGGCCAGTCATGTGAAATCCCTAGATTAGGGCCCAATGAATTTTATTGAATCGATTGAATTCCTTATATGAACTGTAACTCAGTAAAATCGTTACATTTATATTTTTGTTCAGTATACAAAATTGTGATTTTGCCAGACTGCATAGGCAGAAGCTCTAGAGATGAGATGCTGACTTGGAATGAAATAAAGTCAAATAAAAACAAATCTAATATACACAATTTAAATATTTTATTCAAGTGAATAAATTATTGTTAATAAGTGACAAGTAAATTGGCAGTCACTACCATCATGGGACTTCAATTGTTTTATTCTGTGTTACAGAATTCAACCCACAACTCAATTAATGTTTAAAAAAATACACCCCGATTTGTTATTTATTTTTATAATCTAACATAAACCTCAAAATGCACTAGTCGCTCAACACTAGCTATAGCACACAATATTTTACATACAGCAGATTACTTAAGGACCAAAGAGCTTGTTCTGCTTTGTGTTTTCATTTTTGCCATGGAAAAAAATATTGAGATAATGGTATCGTAACAGCCCTGGTTCACACCAGTCCAAACAAACCGAACTAAAGGGGGGAAAACATGCCACAGTTCTGAAAAGTCACTCCAAACTAATTTAGTGTTAAAGTACCCTAAGATTGGTGTGAAAGAAGCTTACCAGAGCCAATTGACCCTGAGGAGTGAGGTGGTTCAAGCATCTCAGCAGCTAGAAGAGAAAACATTTGTCAATTGACATGACTCACAATGATTAAAATGAAGGCTGCATGGATCACAAAATGTTCTGTAATATTCTTAGAACTTCCTCCTATTCATAATGCCCAAATAAAACCTTGTCACTTCATTCTCCATGTTCATTTTCATGCCCTATAGTTTATTGCTGCATAGATAGCAACTACAGACCCTACCAGTACGCTTGTTTACTCGATGGAGTAGTGTGGATAAAGGTACAATTTGGACTACAGTTTTAATCCCTCATCCCTGCATTGAGGTAGGTTTTCCAACCCATCCATCGTACCTGCTTGCATCTTCTGGCACACCGACTACCCATTTCCAAATGCCTCACCCTCTTATCAGCCTTAGAACAGAATCATGTACAACTGCTGAGCCAATTTTTCAGCTCCCTTATCAACAAGTACACACCAGCAGCTCAGCAACCTGGCAATCTGACCACTCCTAAAACCAACCATCTTCCTGAAACTGGTCACCATCATTCTCAGTAAGGATTGGAAATAATTAACTGGATATAGTCAACCAGTGTCAGTGGTGCAACCTTATTTTCTAGCAAATATTCATTTTCACATAACTGGCTCCACTTTGAACAACTTAAGAGTAATGAAAAATTACCCACTAGTAGTATAGCATAAAATATCCGTTGGCTAACGCTACTTGTCACCATCGATGCTTTTCCCCAACCTAAATACCAGGCCATGTTCCCACCTGCACAAACTAAAACAGCATGTTAGGAGAGGATATTTTCTTTCATTGGCCTTCACTTAATGGCATTTTGTTAGTGATCAACCAATTAGTTCCCCATTCTCAATTTCAACTTAATATCTAGTTAAATGTAGCTAGCTAGCGAATGATGCACAACTTAAGTATTGTTGCTAGCTCAATATATAGCAAGCTGACTGGTCTCCATAATGGTAGCTAACGGCAAAAAGAATAACTCGGTGCAAACAGTCTCCGAAATGTAGCGGGTTAGTCAGCTAGCAAGTTAGACAACAAGCAATGGTTAACAGGTAGCTAACTAATTCATTAGAACGCAAACCAAGTTAGCTAGCTAACATTTGAAAAGGTTAACAAGCCGCCGTTGGATAACAAGGCGACTGCCCGTTAGCAGGCTAACGTTAGCTAGTTTACTAAAAATTAGTTCCTCTGAGCTAGCTACTGGCCAACCATCTATTATTTTAAATATTAAAAAAATATATATTTGCACAAAATGTCTCCTGCTTTAGGATTGGACTTGAACAAGATTGAAGTTAATCGACTTCCAACTATCGTTAGCCAGGTCAACAGGCTTAGCTAACATTAGTTAACTAGCTAACAACAACAGGCCATGCAAACGGTGGCAAGGCTTGCTAACGCGAGATCTAGCTAGCTACTTAGGGACAAAATGTTAAACTGAGCTTGGCGAACAATGTTACAAAATGAAAACAAAAACGTTTAAATGATTAGAGGCCCCAAATGCCAAACTATCACTATCAGCACATTTATTCGCTATCCGTCTTGCTAACTAGCAAAATGCTAAACTTACCTCCAGCTGCTCCACTGGAATACATTTTATCGGTTGTTCAGCGTGCACTCTGTGGTCGTACGTACGGGTACTCCACTTTTCTTAAACGTCGCCAAAATACATACGTAAATGGGTACTATATATATATAAAACAATGTGGGTGGCTCGGTTAGGAAGTGGAAGGTTTTAGCCAAGCAGTAAATTACAACACCACGAGAGCTTTATCATCCTCGGCACCGCACCATCCCCCAAACACAAACGGGAGCTATGCCGAGAGAGGCTAGGGAAGGATCTGTGTGATGTCACACAGTCCTCTCTCTCTCTTATCCCCGCGCGGTCTTTCCTCGGATCGTGTTCATTTTACAACATTGCGAAATTCAGAGGAAGATGAATCAACCAAAGTGCAATGAATGCATTTCATTTGGTCCCTGTAAACACTACAATATTAAAATAGCTGTAACGTTACCAACCAAATGTGTAATTTTACTTAATTTGGCCACAGCCGAATTCAATGGAAGAAGAAACAGCAGTCATTTTCGGGGCATGTTGTATTTGAAATAAATGCTCACTGATAAACCCATCTCGTGGATTCCACAAAAGTCCTGCGAACTAGCTTAACATTCATTATTGTTACTGGATGATGTTGTATTGGTGTAGCTAGTAGGCCAAAGCAGCCCAGCCTTCTCATGCCATATGCCCTATGTCCCCCTACTTATCCTCCTCAAATACGGGCTCCGGAGTGGTGGAGTGGACTAAGGCACTGCATCTCATTGTTTTAGGTGTCACCACAAACACCCTGGTTCAAATACAGGCTGTATATCCAGGCTGTGAAGGCTGTCCTTGTAAATAAGAATTTGTTCTTAACCAACTTGCCTCGTTAAATAAATAACAACTGTGTCTTGACCAGTAGGGGCAGCCTAACATTTACTGGCCTTTAGAGTTTAGGGGCCCAGCCAACTACTCAAAAAAATTCACTTCCATTTGTAAACTTAGGCCAACCAAAAAGAGATCAACATCAATGGAGTGACAGGTGGCCTCGTGGTTGGAGAGACAAACCAGTAGCCAGAAATTTCTGAAAATATACAGAACTGAACTTGCAACCTGCTGTGGGCTGCTGCATTTGACCCCTGGCACCATTTCCTGCCATTGTGCCATGGAGCAAGGCACTTAACCACCTTAAACTGCTCTTGTTCCAGGCGTGCTACTCCCTGGTGGCAAACCGTGTGCCTCTCCAAGGGTGTGTATTTGGTGGGGGTGAGATAGACATATTTCTGTATTTCACAAAATGGACACTAATCCATTCGATTCTATTCAGAGGACTCATCCCATTAACTTATTAGGCCAATATGAACTAACAAATCCAATCATTAGACTACCTCATAGGCCTATTTACACTTCACTCCATAAGTATTTGGACAGTGAAGTTACATTTTGTTATCTCACTCTATACTCCAGCATTTTAGAATTGAGCTAGAATGTTTCATATTAGGTGACAGTACAGAATATCACCTTTTATTTCAGGGTATTTTCATACATATAGTATGTGCCGAAGACGTAGATGTTGATTATGGCAGCCCCCCTCAACTCTCTGATTCAGAGGGGTTGGGTTAAATGCGGAAGACACATTTCAGTTGAATGCATTCAGTTTTACTACTGACTAGGTATCCCCCTTTCCTATCTGTTTTACCATTTAGAAATGAAAGCACTTTATGTGTCTCGTCTCCCCATTTGAAGTATTTCAAATCAAAATCAAATGTATTTATATAGCCCTTCGTACATCAGCTGATATCTCAAAGTGCTGTACAGAAACCCAGCCTAAAACCCCAAACAGCAAGCAATGCAGGTGTAGAAGCACAGTGGCTAGGAAAAACTCCCATGAAAGGCCAAAACCTAGGAAGAAACCTAGAGAGGAACCAGGCTATGTGGGGTGACCAGTCCTCTTCTGGCTGTGCCGGGTGGAGATTATAACAGAACATGGCCAAGATGTTCAAATGTTCATAAATGGCCAGCATGGTCAAATAATAATAATCACAGGCAGAACAGTTGAAACTGGAGCAGCAGCACGGCCAGGTGGACTGGGGACAGCAAGGAGTCATCATGCCAGGTAGTCCTGAGGCGTGGTCCTAGGGCTCACGTCCTCCGAGAGAGAAAGAAAGTTTGTTTCTTGGGACCTAGAACAAGCATCTCTGTTTTGTCCGAGTTTAAAAGTAGAATGTTTGCAGCCATCCACTTCTAGAGGGATATCTTATGTCTGAAACACAGGCTTCTAGCGAGGGCAATTTTGGGGCTTCACCATGTTTCATTGAAATGTACAGCTGTGTGTCATCCGCATAGCAGTGAAAGTTAACATTATGTTTTCTATAGAATGACATCCCCAAGAGGTAAAATATATAGTGAAAACAATAGTGGTCCTGAAAAACGGAACCTAGGGAGGCTGAGGAACACTAGTCAGGATTCTAAATTTACAGTTGATTTGTCAGTGGACAAACCATTCACAGAGACAAATTTGAGGCGACTGTACAACCATTAAGATGAATTGTCAGATTCAACAGAAGAGCTATTTGTTTCTTGGGACCTAGAACAAGCATCTCTGTTTTGTCCTGATATCTTTCTGATTTGTCAGTGGACAAACCATTCACAGAGACAAACTGATATCTTTCTGACAGATAAGATCTAAACCAGGCCAGAACTTGTCCGTGTAGACCAATTTTAGTTTCCAATCTCTCCAAAAAAATGTGGTGATCGATGGTATCAAAAGAAGCACTAAGGTCTAGAAGCACAAGGACAGATGCAGAGCCTCGGTCTGATGCCATTAAAAGGTCATTTACCACCTTCACAAGTGCAGTCTCAGTGCTATGATGGGGTCTAAAACCAGACTGAAGCATTTCATATACGTTGTTTGTCTTCAGGAAGGCAGTGAGTTGCTGCGCAACAGCCTTTTCTAAAAATTTTGAGAGGAACGGAAGATTCAATATAGGCCGATCATTTTTTATATTTTCTGGGTCAAGGTTTGGCTTTTTCAGGAGAGGCTTTATTACTGCCACTTTTAGTGAGTTTGGTACACATTCGGTGGATAGAGAGCCGTTTATTATGTTCAACATAGGAGGGCCGAGCACAGGAAGCAGCTCTTTCAGTAGTTTAGTTGGAATAGGGTCCAGTATGCAGCTTGAAGGTTTAGAGGCCAAGTATTTGAATAAATTAACTTATTGTGTATTAAAGGGGTCAACATTTTAAGTGTTTAATCCCATATTCCTAGCAAGCAATGACTACATCAAGCTTGTGACTCTACAAACTCGTTGGATGCATTTGCAGTTGATTATGCTTTGGATTATGTTTTGCCCAATAGGAACAGAATAATGTCCTGTGCCAATTTGGTACCCGTTTTATTGTAAGTAAGAATAAACTCAGCAAAAAAAGAAACGTCCTCTTACTGTCAACTGCGTTTATTTTCAGAAAACTTAACATGCGTAAATATTTGTATGAACATAGCAAGATTCAACAAATGAGACATAAACTGAACAAGCTCATGTCACGAATCCCGCTTCCTGAGTCTGTGTTTGCCTGTGTTTCTGTCCTGGAGTGTGTTTCCGGTGTCCTGGAACGCACCCTGTCTGGTTGCCGGGCGAATTAGCTTGTTGGGAGATCGATGTTCACCCGCACCTGTATCCCATCAGTAATCTGCACACCTGTCCTGATCATCACCTCTCCCCTTCAAAAGCTCTGACCTGACATCCATTCCCTGCCGGATCGTTAGCCATGAACAGTATGTTGTGCCATAGTATCAGCCTCAAGTTGGATAGAATTTGTTTTGTTGTTTTTTTACGTATTGCTTGCCTTAAACTTACCTCCGTTTGTTCTGTCTTCAGTTACTCACCCGGATCATTTACCCCATTCCCGCCTGGTCGTCGGAGGATTCCACTACCCCATTGGATCCACCTATTTACTCCCATCAACTCACCACCGCTGCCCGCTACGCCACCTGGATATATCTACCCATTCACATGCACTTGTAAATAAATACTCACCTTCTTCCTACTCTCCTTGTCCTGGTCTGCTTCTGGGTTCGATTTTGAAAGAACGTGACAGCTCCACAGACATGTGACTAACAGAAAAAGTAACAGTCAGTATCTGGTGTGGCCACCAGCTGTATTAAGTACTGCAGTGTTTCTCCTCCTCAAGGACTGCACCAGATTTGCCAGTTCTTGCTGTGAGATGTTACCCCACTCTTCCACCAAGGCACCTGCAAGTTCCCGGACATTTCTGGGGGGAATGGCCCTAGCCCTCACCCTCCAATCCAACAGGTCCGAGACTTGCTCAATGGGATTGAGATCTGGGCTCTACGCTGGCCATTGCAGGACACTGACATTCTTGCAGGAAATCACGCACAGAATGAGTAGTATGGCTGGTGGCATTGCCATGCTGGAGTGTCATGTCAGGATGAGCCTGCAGGAAGTATACCACATGAGGGAGGAGGATGTCGTCCCTGTAATGCACAGCGTTGAGATTATCTGCAATGACAACAAGCTCAGTCCAATGATGCTGTGACTCACCGCCCCAGACCATGACGGACCCTCCACCTCCAAATCTATCCCACTCCAGAGTACAGGCCTCGGTGTAACGCTCGTTCCTATGATGATAAATGCGAATCCGTGGTCCGAATCCGTGGTCTCACCCCTGGTGAGACAAAACCGTGACTCATCAGTGAAGAGCACTTTTTCCAGTCCTGTCTGGTCCAGCGACAGTGGGTTTGTGCGCATAGGCGATGTTGTTGCCGGTGATATCTGGTGAGGACCTGCCGTACAACAGCCCTACAAGCCCTCAGTCCAGCCTCTCTCAGTCTATTGCGGACAGTCTGAGCACTGATGGGGGATTGTGTGTTGCTGGTGTAACTCGGGCAGTTGTTGTTGCCATCCTGTATCTGTCCCGCAGGTGTGGTGTTCGGATGTACTGATCCGGTGCAATTGTTGTTACACGTGGTCTGCCACTGCGAGGACAGCTGTCCATCCTGTCTCCCCGTAACGTTGTTTTAGGCGTCTCACAGTAAGGACATTGCAATTTATTGCCCTGGCCACATCCACAGTCCTCATGCCTCCTTGCAGCATGCCTAAGGCAAGTTCACGCAGATGAGCAGGGACCCTGGGCATCTTTCTTTTGGTGTTTTTCAGAGTCAGTAGAAAGGCCTCTTTATTGTCCTATTATTTTAATAACTGTGACCTTAATTGCCTCCCGTCTGTAAGCTGTTAGTGTCTTTAATGACCGTTCCACAGGTGCAAGTTCATTAATTGTTTATGGTTCATTGAACAAGCATGGGAAACCGTGTTTAAACCCTTTACAATGAAGATCTGTGAAGTTATTTGGATTTTTACGAATTATCTTTCAATGACAAGGTCCTGAAAAAGGGACATTTCTTTTTATGCTGAATTTAGAATATGTTTTTGAACACTTCTATACTGAAAATGTAAGTTTATATTAGGAAATCAGTCAATTTAAATCAATTAATAGGCCCTAATCTATGGATATTAAATGACTGGGCAGGGGTACAGCCTCACCCACTTCAAATCAGATTGTATTGGTCACATGCACATGTTTTGCTGATGTTATTGTGGGTGTAGTGAAATGCTTGTGTTTCTAGCTCCAATAGTGCAGTAATATCTAACAATTTCACAACAATACACACAATACACACATCTAAAGTAAAGGAATAGAAAAAGAGTATATAAATATTTTGACGAGCAATATCGGAGCAGCATAAACTAAATTACAGTAGAATAGAATACCGTACATACATATGGGATGAGTAATGCAAAATATGTAAACATTATTAAAGTGACTAGCATTCCATTATAAAAGTGGCATGTGATTTCAAATCTATGTATATAGTGCAGCAGCCTCTAAGGTGCTAGGGATGGCTATTTAACAGTCTGATGGCATCTCGGTCTCAGCTTTGATGCACCTGTACTGACCTCACCTTCTGGATGATTGCGGAGTGAACAGGCAGTGGCTATGGTGGTTGTTGTCCCTGATGATCTTTTTGGCCTTCCTGTGACATTGGGACATTGGGTGTCCTTGGGAGCCAGGCCCACCCACTGGGGAGCCAAGCCCAGTCAATCAGAATGAGGTTTTCCCCACAAAGGGCTTTATTACAGACAGAATTACTCCTCAGTTTCATCAGCTGCCCGGCTGTCTGGTCTCAGATGATCCCGCAGGTGAAGAAGCTTGATGTGGAGGTCCTGGGTTTGTGTGGTTACACTTGGTCTGCGGTTGTGAGGCCGTTTGGACCTACTGCCAAATTCTCTAAAACAACGTTTGAGGTGGCTTATGGTAGAGAAATGAACATTCCAATCTCTGGCCATAGCTCTGGTGGACATTTCTGCAGTCAACATGCTAATTTTACGCTCCCTCAAAACTTGAGACATCTGTGGCATTGTGTTGTGTGCCAAAACGGCACATTTTTATTGTCCCCAGCATAAGGTGCACCTGTGTAATGATAATGCTGTTTAATCAGCTTCTTAATATGCCACACCTGTCAGGTGGATGGATTATCTTGGCAAAGAATAAATGCTAACTAACAGGAATGTAAACAAATTTGTGCACAAAAATTGAGATAAAGCTTTTTGTGCATTTGTAAAATTTCTGGGATCTTTTATTTCAGCTCATGAAACATGGGACCAACACTTTACATATTGCATTTATATTTTAGTTCAATATACATTAATGTGGATGCTACCATGTTTATGGAAAATCATGAATAATGATGAGTGAGAAGGTTACAGAGGCACAAAGATTATACCCCCCCTCCTCCAATTTTTATTTTATTTTATTTTATTTAACTAGGCAAGTCAGTTAAGAACAAATTCTTATTTTCAATGATGGCCTAGGAACAGTGGGTTAACTGCCTGTTCAGGGGCAGAACGACAGATTTGTACTTTGTCAGCTCGGCGAGTTGAATTTGCACCCTTTCAATTACTCCAATACTCTAACCACTAGGCTACCCTAGTGGGCAGGGCTACCCTAATGGTTCATACTAATCTCCACTGTTAGGTAATGGTGAAAAGTTTGCATGTTTTGTTGTAGCCTCTGAATGGCATCACACTCATTAGGCCTATTAATTTTTCACGACATTATCAGGATTCATGTAGAAATGTTCAGAAACATCTTTATTACAGACTTAAAAAGAAAATTACTCGTCATCATTCACCATTCAGTTAATATTGGGCAACATTTCTGAACGGTAAAACAGATATGTATGGAAATACTCTCAAATAAAGTTAACATTCGGTACTGTCGCCTCATATGAAACGTTTGATCTCAAATCAAAAATGCTAGATGGAGTTGGTCTACAATGAATAGATCTATAAACAATTAAAGAACTTCATTATTTTGGATTTGGCCATTTTTTGTCTTTATTGATTGATTACATACAGTATGCAACAATAGACTACTACGTTGAGTATCCGGCTACGAATGATGCCCGGTCCCCAAATATTTTCTTGGAATGTCTTGATTCCACTGCGTCGCACCAAGTAATGATACGTTCCCTCATTCACCACCCAGCGGCGCCATTTTACTACAATACGCACGTTGTTCAGTTGCGTGCAACATCCACAGAGCTAAGTGAACATAGTGCTAAAATAAATAAATGTTGTCTGTTTCCGTTGTTTCAATGCATTTTCGGTGTGGTTAAACGTGGCCGTTGTTGAGGGACAAATAATCGAGTTTAATTAGGTAGTTTCCATAGATTTTCACCGTGGTAAAAGAAATGTGTGATATAGCCTAATAATGCATTTTCTGCACACATTTTAATCTTTATGAGGATGAGGTAGACCTTGCTGTGACGTTAAAACGAACACAGGCCTACAAATGAATGGGCGTATAGGCCTTTTTGTTTAGTTTCTTGTCGAAAACGGAATTATTAATGGCAGGCAACACAACAGTCGTAATGTTTTAATGCTGAAGATCATGATAGACTGATATATTCTTGTAGACGTTTTGGAAACTGCAATTTGCCACCCTAAAATGTCAATCGATGACATGACACCCAGTTTAATTTCCCGTTTTGATTGATAGTAAAAACACAACAAAGTAGCCTGAGTCGTATATCGCCTATGGCAAACTGGTCGAGCGAGTTGGGGTGTATGCTGTCTGCGCGCCTTGGCCAATGGAACCAGATCCTCCCTGCAGTGCGTAAGAGCGCAATTTAGGATTTAACCAAGTCTTTGCTGAGGGGCTGGCAGAAGTTCGAGAGACCCCGTTGGTGTAAGCACATATCACACAATGCCAGTGTAGTCTTCAGTCAGTCTTCAGACGTCTCATTGGAGTTAGACTGCCACTTAACGTTGCTGCTTTCGAACTATGACTGGAGTATTCGACCGAAGGATTCCGAGTTTCAAACCTGCCGACTTCCAGAACCCTTTTCAGGTTTCCACCACAATGCACCACCCGTCTCAGGAATCCCCTACTCTACCCGAGTCTACGGCCACGGATTCTGGCTACTATAGCCCGGCTGGAGCAGTGCACCATGGCTATTGTTCGCCTAATTCCACCTCGTATGGGAAACCTCTCAATGCCTATCAATACCAGTACCACGGCGTAAACGGATCTGCGGGAAATTACCCTGCAAAAACATACCCAGACTACAGCGCATACACAGCCTCTGCTTACCACCAATATGCTGGAACTTATAGCAGAGTACAACCACAACCATTAAGTCCGCAAGGTAATTACACAATGTTTTATTGTATTTGTATTAGGCTATTATTATTATTGAATCAAATTTGTGTTGTGTTCGACCTCACACGATTTTTACATGCGTGTATTTCAAACTGGGGTAGGCTATTTTTCCATCATGGTAAAATTCTTTAAATCAAATTGGTAAAAAGGGGCACAAAGTTTTCACCGAAGTTATTCTGTAAAAAGGACGTACTTTTCCTTTACCAGTTAGATTCTTTGCGAGACGCATTAGCTTCAATATCCGCCTATAAATCGACAGATGTCCTCTTGATTTGATCGCTCTGAAATAGATGCAATACCCAGGAAATATGACTGTGTTATGCAAATACTTTGTTAGTACACCACAGATAAAGCAATTGATTTCTTTCTTTCAGAAAAAGAAGTAGCAGAACCTGAAGTGAGGATGGTAAACGGAAAGCCCAAGAAAGTCAGAAAACCACGGACAATCTACTCCAGTTTTCAGCTAGCTGCCCTGCAGCGGAGATTTCAGAACACACAGTACCTCGCGCTGCCAGAGAGAGCAGAGCTCGCGGCTTCGTTGGGACTCACGCAAACGCAGGTAAATAGGTTCCTTTTCTAAATGTCATTGAGTGTTCAGTTTCATTCTGTTTTAGTTTTTTTAATCAAAATTATCAGTTCAAATTTGCATTGTGTTTACAATATACATGTAATGCGTAAAGTGTACGTAATGAATTCTTGAACAATTATTGAAGGCTTAATTCATATGCATACTTTTGTATCATGGCATTTTGGGATGTTAATATGATGTTATATATTAACTCACTTTGACATATTTCTAATCCATCCCCAGGTCAAAATCTGGTTCCAGAACAAAAGGTCGAAACTGAAGAAAATTATGAAGAATGGTGAGCTTCCACCGGAACACAGCCCGAGCTCCAGCGACCCTATGGCATGCAACTCTCCGCAGTCCCCCGCGGTCTGGGACACGCATGGCCCGTCCAGGCCTCACAGCCACCAGGCGCAGAACATCAACCCCGCGGCCTCCACCTTTTTGGAAAACTCCGCATCTTGGTACTCCACGGCTGGTGCCATGAATTCTCACCTCCAGGCCCCCAACTCGATACAGCACTCTTTGGTTCTTGGATCTGGGACGTTATACTGAAACCCAGTTCAACAAATATTTACATTGTATGGGACTCGTGTTTAAAATGTCCAGAGGAATATGCAATGTATTGATGACAGTCATAGAAGAACGTGTATAATGTGTAAATGTGTGCATGTAATTTATTGCATTTTGGAAGACAAATTAAACGTTTTAAACCGACAATGCAACCTAGAGACTTTTAATGACACCCTCCTGAATTATGATTTAGACAAAAACAATTGCTGATAGCCTACCCACAAGTCCTCCCTCATGATTAGGCTATTCGCACTGAAAATCAATGACACCGTAATATTACAAAATTTGCCCACATTCTGAGACACTTTAAATACATGTACAGATCAAACTCGAGATAAATTGCCTGGGCTGTCTGCGTGACATATTTGGTCAGTTGTGCACATTTGTGATTGACTTTAAATATTAATTTGGGGACAAAACTATCAACACGGAGATGGGTATACTGACCTTAAGCTATAGGCCTACAATTAGGCTATGTTTCATTTTCAACAAGCCGGAATTCTCAGGGGGAGTTACCTGCTGGTATGCCAAAAGGTTAGCCTAGATTTGTTTTGTGTCATGTTATGTAGTTTTTCATGTTTAGTACTACAACCTGTTTTATGGTTATGCGCATATTACATGCCCAGAGTACATTATGTTTTGAAAGGGTCCATAACGGACTAAAACAGAACCGTATCGAAGAGAGCATCATAGTTTATGAGTGTCTATTGGTTTTGACATCCAGTTACATGTGGATGAATTGATTGCAGGTAAAGGCCTATTGATGTTCCTCTGAAAGACAACATTTCAAGGACTGGTATGCTGTTGTTACTACTTTATTAAACAGTCATAACAAAACATGTTATTTAGTGTTTTCTTGTTGTCCGTGGTGATCGAGATGTAAACCAAACAAAATAATCAATAATTCACACGATTTATATCAGATTATTGTAAAGATACAGACATTGTTGTTGATACTATTTTATTGCAGGTTAATTATAGTATACATGTATTATTATTATGCCTATTATTTAAATCATGTTAGCACATTTCAGTCTCGTGTTTTAGAGTTGCATCTGGATTCCAACCTCCCCCAAAGAATATGGGTGTCCGTCTGGCAGACAGTCTGCAGCCGTGCTCTCTTTTTGTCCCCTAGAATTAGTTGCTCTGACTGGCAGAGAGGAGGCGAATGGGCGGTACGAAGATCTAAGACAATTTACATTCCTGTGGGGGCAAACCGGCTCCAGAGCTCTGCCACTCCCGGCCACAGCCCACCTCCGTCAGACCTTCCGGGTAAAATAAAATCTTCAACATTTGAACACATCATAAGCTACCAGCAGTAGGCCTCCTACAACGAGTGTTGCCATTGAATATCACTAAACAAACTATACTCCACTGCAGCGAAAATCAAGGCCTATGCATGTGTTGTAATTGGGTTCTTGTTCCAGACTTTACATAAAACATGTTATCATTATGCATATATAAACGAATCAACCAAGAAACAATCACACACACACACACACACACACACACACACACACACACACACACACACACACACACACACACACACACACACACACACACACACACACACACACACACACACACACACACACAGGGAGAGGACACGTTTACCACAAACTACATCTGGCCTGGAAACAAAATAATGTTGCGAAGCATCTGGCCTAAGGATATCAATGCATAATACACAATACACCAATGTTAACATGGTGTGCATGCAACTGAATGCCCTTCTCCTCTGATTTTCCCATGGACCCGACTGTCCTGGCTGAATATAGCCGTAGCAAACAACTAATGCACTTGGGAATGTTCAGCTGAAATCATTGTGCAAAAAATAAAATGGTTTGCTGAACGCTAATCTGAAACCTCGACGTAGTGCACGTGGTCCCATAATTACACTGCCAGTGCTCGAGAACTCTACGTTTGATTTTCATATTACTGTTTATGCACCCTCCGCCCCCCGTCCCCCAACACACACACACACACACACGCACGCACACGCACGCACACACGCACCATGCCATTATATCAAGAGCCCCGTTAAATTCCAACTGAACATGTTCCACTCCCCTACAAATCGAGTCTAAATAATGACAGTTAGCTTTACTGGACAGCTTCAACCGTAACACTCAAAAATAATTATACTCCAGGATTAGGCCTCCATTATCATAATCTGGACATTGACAATTATCTATAATTTGCAAAGATGCGCTTGCTTCTTGATTGCAGAATGCTTTTTTTCTAGCTCACCATCACTAAACAGTGACAGTAATAACAGCTAATTTTGCAGGCAATATATAAGAGGTACCGGGGTGTTCAAGCACTTTCACACCTGGATATGCTTACTCAACCACGAGCACTAGAACCGTATACTGTTGCAGACAGTGTTCCCATTCGAAGTCCAACCTTTTTGACCACTGCTAACACTATTGTAGGCTAAAGAATCATATGAAGGTAAGGCGGTTTTTTCTCTGTGAATCACTTGATGAAAGATTGTTGGATACTTTCGTTTTAGAATTTTTAAATACCGATTGCATTTGTTTTGTATAGCCTAGGCTAAAGGCTTTAACCGATCTTATTTTAGGTTATTTAGGTTATATAAATAACCTAAATAACCTAAAATAACCTAAAATAAGAAATGTTGTCTTTCAGAGGAACATCAATAGGCCTTTACCTGCAATCAATTCATCCACATGTAACTGGATGTCAAAACCAATAGACACTCATAAACTATGATGCTCTCTTCGATACGGTTCTGTTTTAGTCCGTTATGGACCCGTTCAAAACATAATGTACTCTGGGCATGTAATATGCGCATAACCATAAAACAGGTTGTAGTACTAAACATGAAAAACTACATAACATGACACAAAACAAATCTACGCTAACCTTTTGGCATACCAGCAGGTATTTAGGTTATAAATATCCCATGTCTTACGCGCTAAATAAAACAACGAAAACGGATCAAATCTGAGAAGCATGCATTCAACACAAGCCCGTAAATATTGACTTTGACTTTCATTCTAGCCGATGTATTTGTCAGGCGTTCTTGATTGCAATTGATTATGACATCTGAATTGGCAAAGGCTCTCTTTGCATATAGGCCTATGGAAATAACATTGTCTTGTTGTTATTTCCATAGGCCTATATGCAAAGAGAACCTTTGCCAATTCAGATTTCATAATCAATTGCAATCAAGAAGCCAAACGGATCAAATATGATCAGGTTATCCTGGAACATATTGCATCAATCTATATCTTGGCTAGATAACCACACAGGACTGTTGTCATCTCCCTCCCTCCCTCCCTCCCGTACCCCCCCACCCTTTCTAGCTCTAGTTCTGATTTTCTCATCGTGTCTTCTGTTCCCTCTGTCACTTACAGCCGCTTTATATCTGAGCTCTATATTTTTGTCCATATAATATGAATCAATTGAGTTACATTATATTAAACCTGTGCATTGTTTGAGCCTTTTCACAGTTCTGTTGCATATTGACTCTTCCTATTGCAACAATTTTCAAAATAGCCTTTAAAATGCATGACAGATTTATGACGATATAAGCTTATTTATTGTAAAAGCTAGTGATTTGCGGGCAGTCCTTTGGGTGTGAAAATACTTTGGTAGAAGAAATTCCGCACACCACGCATTTTTCTGCTTTACGAGTTACTCTCGGTAAATATAGGAACTTTTTAAGTGAAAGGTTGTTTACGAGAGTTTGGCCAATAAATCAGTCTATATATATTTGCAAATATAGGCATATAGATATGGTGGTGATAGGGCCTGTAGGTTTTAGTTAAGTGGGGCCCATGCAGGTAAACTGTGTGCCAGTGGGGCATCCACGATTTGACAGCTGCAGACACTTTCACATTCTTCTTTTCAACATTGTAATTTCAGATAATATCCCAAACGTTCACTGCTCTCAGCAATTTGTATATGAATAACCTAATAATTCCCCTCTTTTGTTCCGTCTGTGCTACCTCAAATCCAAATAAAGATGCCTTTTAGTATTAAAAGTGGTAGAAAATTACAGGTAATTATCTTTGACGGTAAAAACGTTGTAATCAGCGGGCTTGCATCAAAAATTACCCTAATTATGCCTGCATTTATGAGAATGGAAAAAAAGCCTCACTTGGATAAAACACATAAATTGTCCCAAATATCTCCTTCATATTGAACGGAACTGCAGCTGGATGCTTTGTTCAAGATCGATCCCGTGGAGCTTGGCATTTAGCGTCTTGCTTTAGGACAGGCAGAGAGGAGAAAAACATTTTGTCAATACTTCTAATAATTGAGGCAGAAAATCACAAGATGAACTGGACATGGAGCGACCATCTTTTGCGGGATAAATTGATAAAGCGGGAACAGGGTAAGTTCATTTCCTCAAGTGTTGTTTAATGTATTTGACTATAGGCTATTTTGTTCGTTTGCAGTGCATTGGACATATTTTATATTTTATGAAGAGGCAACATAGTGTTATGATGGATAGCCTGTAATATTTGAATGAAAAACCTATGGGACCTACATTTTAGAACGTCCATAGGACCTCGACAAGGAATGGCTCATCAGTCATGTATGATATATATCAATCATGTTATCTTTCAGTACAAAACACGAAACTTTGTTTTAACTCAAGGTTTACTCAATTTATGAAAGACAAAACATAAAAAGTGTATGTACAACTAAAATTGATGAATATATATACAGAGAGAATGCTTTGTTTTGCATGTTCGAGAAAAACACTCAGTCAAAGTGAATTTTAGATTTCAACAATATAAGATGGCATAATGTTCAACCCGCAAGTGTAGTCCATTCGGTGCCCAAGTGTTGGGCTAAATGTCAGTGATAGCCTATATTTGGTATATTGACAGTCAGATGTTGACATGAATGAAAGCATAACAAAGGCAATCCCACTGAACAGTCATTGGTAAGTTAATACGGTTAGTTCCTTTATCGTGTGTCATATCACAGAGACTTTGTCCCCAAGTGGCCTTCACAAGCAGACGACCCTTTCGCCAAGGAATCTCTCTGTTCGATCTGTTCGACAACACTTTTGTCTCGAGGCCGATGGCAATCAATTGTGCAGGTAAAACTATGAAGGTTCGAAAGTCTCGAGTCAGGCCTCGGGCCTCCCCGCCCTTTGCGCAGTCTATCTCTGCATTGTCTCTTGATGTGGGGAGGAGTACCAGTGAGAATAACCCGGCATGTAGCCGTTGGCCGCCATGTTTACTCCTTTGCTGGACGCTGAAACGTCCCATATGGGAGGAATTGCTGGAGAGCGGGGAGACAGGCCGATGGAACTAGGCATAGTAGGGTCGCTCTCGTGCGGGTTGCCACCTGCCTTCAGCAGCTTCTTGAACTTTGACCTTTTATTCTGGAACCATATCTTTACCTGCACGAGATAACAGGAAGGCAACGGAAGACCAGATAACAGATAATGTTACAATCATGAATATATGTATTCATTGACATGTTAATAAATAGGCTTATAGACCAATATAAATGTTTAATATTATTAGAACATCTACAAGATCCCAGAGCAATTGTTGGTTAGTAATAATAATAATACATGCTAATAATATGCCTAATAATGATACGAGTAATACGTGATAATAAATGGCTAATTATAATGTATACCCTTCTGTATAATCATTCCTGTGTTGAAAATACCTGTGTCTGTGTTAGTCCGAGAGAAGCAGCCAGCTCAGCGCGTTCTGGCAGGGCGAGGTATTGTGTTTGCTGAAAACGATGATTTAAAGCTTGAAGCTGCAAACTAGAATAAATCGTCCGAGGTTTGCGAATCTTCTTGCCTTTCCCGTTGAAACGAATTTCTCCGTTTTCAATGACTGTTGTTTTTTGCTGCTCTGCAACAAAAAAGGGCAATGTTAGTCCACTACATAACACCAAAAATATTACACAACAAATTGTTAAGCATCCCCAAATCATGTTTTTTTCATTTCGTAGATTATAATAGGTTCTAATTTAAATGGCTAAATAGGCCTATATAATAAGGAAAATATGATACATTTAGTTATATTCAATCCAGACCACTCATACATATTCACATGTCACATTTGCTCAATCTGATTGTAATAATCATTGAATCCTCTGTCATATTTAGAATATTGCTCATAATGACATGTCAATTAAATGCTAATTACAACTTTCAAAGCGAGTAGACCGCCTAATTCCAAAAATAATTCGTGAGGATTCCTCTTTTGTCATTATACGCTGTGCAAAGCATGGCCATAGAATGGAATCTGGGGGAGTGTTCTAAAAGCAAGAGACACCATGAAATAAACATCGATGTAGAAAAATAAAAAAGAGTCAACAGATAACATGTAATTCAGACACAATTTCAAAATGTATTCGAAATTCAATGATCTGCTGGACGTTTAATTGGCTTTATCTCGTTCTTGACCGATTTGATAAGAAATAAATGAGCATTCACATTTTTATCGCTGTTCATGAAAACGACATACAGCATATTTCGCTACGGTACTCCTACGTGAGTAGGAGGAAAGCGCCTTACCTGTGCCGTCTAACCTTGCCTGGCCGCCAGATGTGTTGTTGTGGTAGGACGGCAGGTACGGGCTGTGGTGGGGGTGGCTCACGTAGGAGTACGGTAGCGACCTGTTGTAGGAATTGGTGCCGGAGTACGAAGAGTTATCGTGCTGATGGTGAGCTGGGTGCGACCCGGAATGGAGACAGTGCAGCGGGTAGTGGCTGGCGGCCATCGACGGAGAGCTCTGTTGTGAGTGAGACTGCTGACCAAACTCCATGAAAGCTGACTTTGACGAGTCTTGAGCCTCCAGACCGTCAGCCATCGTAGTCATGGTCATCATCAAATTTTCTACCTTGAGAGCACTCACCCCCTCTCTCAAGTCCAAATGGGTTTTCTCGCTGTGTTGTTGTCTCTCTCTCCTCAACGGACAGATATTGTCCCATTAACACCTGAATTTCTCAGTTTCTTCGATTTTTTTCCTCCTCTGATTTTCTCGCTCGGTATGGCGCTAAGTGGGCATAAGTTAAGGCAGAGATTTAAGGTGGATTCTGTTAAAATTGAGTCCTTGCTTCCAGACTTGATGCAGACACTACAAGTAAAATGGTTTGTCTCCAAAGGGCAGCGCCTTCCGATTGGTCATTCAACCCAACGTCATCAGTTGTGTGCTTCACGGAGACTTCAGCGCAAGTTAACCCACCTTACCAACTCCCACCGCAGCCACAACTAGTATAACCTAATTCCTACAGACAATAGTCAAACGCAAGAAGCTTGTATAATAATTATAGAAGCCCTTTGGAATAGTCAATTTGTTTAAGGATTAATCCTTAACCCAAAATTACGCACAGCCCACGGTTTGATTTAGCCTAACGAACGAATATAATTTTGAACACACCATATCACCACCCTGGAAATATACTGACACAATTTCCATACTGTCGTAGTGATTAGGTTATTCAAAGAAAATGACATGCAACAAATCAACAAGATGACAACAACAATGCAGTCCTATTGCAGGAAGAGTGGATGTCGTGGTTAACCGATTGTATCCTTTATTCAGTAGGCCTACACTCTTAGAAAAAAAGGTTCTGGATAGAACCAAAACGGATTATATTCCTTGCTTCATATATGGCACCCCTAAATGTTCGATATAGAACCACATGTGTTCTTCTTCACTGAACCAAAATTGGTTCCACATAGAACCCTTGGATTCCATATAGGGTTCTATATGGAACCAATTTCGGTTCTATATATAACCTGAAGGGGTGCCATATATGAAGCAAGCATAGAACCTTTTGTGGGTTCAATTCAGATACTTTATTTCTAAGAGTGTATAAAATACATGCAAATTATACAGTTGCGGTTTGGCAAAATCTGTTGCAATATAAACTATCAATGCAAATGCAATAAAACGGTCTTTAAATTTACTTTCACATAGGCACATTATTTATTTTTTCATTATCGTCAACACGTTTTTTCCCAAAGTGTGGCATTCATTTATTTCAAAATGGTGATGAAAAAGCAATTATTGTCGCAATCATTTAAAACCAAAGCCTCTTTGATTAAACACCACACATCATTCAAATTGGAGCTATAAAATTAAGAACAATTCGCCTGTAATGATTATGGACTGGGTTTATTTTGGGAAGGTGGAATAAAACTGTATATAGCATAAATTATCCCTTAATTATACGCCAGTGTCGCCCTCAATTATCCTCTTATCAAAAATGGTTGTCTAAATGCAGCGTTTAGTTTCAATTTTCTCCATTTCTATAACAAGAACTTGGTACCTTGCTATTATTGCCAGGCTTATTATTTACTTTGTGGCATTTAAAAAGTGCACAACCCAGCCGGATAATCATTTTCCAGCAGTGGACCAAGCGAGAAGCACAGAGACAGTTTGGTAGATATGAAATATATGAAATGCCTTTTGATATTGGATTTTAAACCAAGGCCTTCATTAAAAAAACGAGACGTTTTAGGATACCTCTATATGGACATCATATAGGTAAGAGACCCCAGAGAAAGACATGTCTTCTGCATGATAGATTTGACAATTTTTCGTATTTTTCTTGGTAAAGGCTATATGGGAATTTATGTATTTATTCAGGTGAATTAAATCAGGTAGGAATCAATGCAATTCTTAGTAACGTAAATAAGGGAATTATAGAACAGGCTTTACCTGAGATATAACAGCCTTCACGTCGCCATCCCTGAATGCCTCATCCCGAGTTTCACTTCAACACGCAGGACAGAAACCAGATCCATACCTTATCTAATCGGATTTGAATGGCACAAGCCAAACATTAAGGGGCTTCCCCGTGCTGTTGCTTCACTATCTCGGTACTTTATTAGTTAAGACATTATATTTCATTACCTTTTGGAGAGACCGAAGCATCACCTACCTACCGTGACAGTTGTATGACCTCCGAACGAACATGTTTTCTGTGAAATGTGGAAATGTAACGTATTGTCCCGCAGGCGTGATAGGAAGCTGTACACCAGCAGAGATTATTGAGGTGATGAAAATAATGAAAGATCACTGGAATTTTTTTCTTTAAATGGTCTGAGGACACAGTGTGATGATGGACGTAGGCTATAGTTTTTTTGGAGGAAACAACATTTCAAATATAATGATGTGGTGCAATTATATTTCTAAGTAGTAAGCTATAAATTGAATGTACACAATTGCTATGATCATCATTGTTTTCAGATTAAGTAGATATGCTTATATTGATGCTGAACAATTTCATAAAATAAGTTTGGACACACCTATTAATTAAATATTTTTTCTTTATTTTTACAATTTTCTACTTTGTAGAATAATAGTGAAGACATCATAACTATGACATAGCACATATGAAATCATGCATTAACTAAAAAAGTGTTTAAAAAATCCAAATATATTTTAGATTCTTCAAAGTAGCTACCCTTTGCCTTGATGGCAGCTTTGCACACTCTTGGCATTTTCTTAACCAGCTTCACCTGTAATGCTATTCCAACAGTCTTGAAGGATTTCAAACATATGCTGAGCACTTGTGGGCTGCTTTTCCTTCATCTGCGGTCCAACTCCTACCAAACCATCTCAACTGGGTTGAGGTTGGGCGATTGTAGAGGCCAGGTCAGCTGATGCCAGAGTCCATCATTCTCCTATTTGGTCACAGCCTGAAGGTGTGTTGGGTCATTGTCCTGTTGAAAAATAAATGATTGTGGGATGGCGTATTGCTGCAGAATGCTGTGGATGCCATGCTGGTTAAGTGTGCCTTGAATTCAAAATAAATCACAGAGTGTCACCAGCAAAGCACCCCCACACCATCACACCTGCTCCTCCATGCTTCACGGTGGGAACCACGCATATGCAGATCATCCGTTCACATACTCTGCGTCTCACAAAGACACGCCGGTTGGAATCAAATTTGGATTCATCAGACCAAAGGACAGATTCCCACTGGTCTAATGTCCATTGCTCGTGTTTCTTGGCCCAATAAAATTTCTTCTTCTTATTATTGTCCTTTAGTAGTGGTTTCTTTTCAGCAATTCAGCCTGATTCAGCAAGTCTCCTCTAAAAAGTTGATGTTGAGATGTGTCTGTTACTTGAACCCTGTGAAGCATTTATTTGGGCTGCAATCTGAGGCTGGTAACTCTAATGAACTTAACCTCTGCAGCAGAGGTAACTCTGGGTCTTCCTCTCCTGTGGCGGTCCTCGCTTGCCGATTTTTGGGACTGTACTTGAAGAAACATTCAAAGTTCTTGAAATGTCCTGGATTGTCTTAAAGTATTGATGGACTGTCATTTCACTTTGTTTGTTTGAGCTGTTCTCGCCATAATGTGGACTTGGTATTTAACCAAATAGGGCTATCTTCTGTATACCACACCTACCTTGTCACAACACAACATATTGGCTCAAAGCATTAAGAAGGAAAGAAATTCCACAAATAAACTTTTAACAAGGCACTCCTGTTCATTGAAATGCATCCAAGGTGACTACCTCATGAAGCTGGTTGAGAGAATGCCAAGAGTGTGCAAAGCTGCCATCAAGGCAAAGGGTGGCTACTTCGAAGAATCTAAAATCTAAAATATATTTTGATTTGTTTAACACTTTTTTGGTTACTAGATGATTCCACATGCGTTATATCGGATGTCTTCACTATTATTCTACAATGTAGAAAATAGTAAAATAAAGAAAAACCCTTGAATGATTAGGTGTGTCCAAACTTTTGACTGGTCCTGTACATACATACACAGCTTGATCAAGTCAGTATTCGACGTGCATCCATGTCTTAGGACCTCGGCGATGACGTGGAAACCTGCCACTAGGGGCAACAGTGAGTGCTGTTACCTTCAAGTAGGGTTCGGTTTTGCTAGGGCCTTGTGGACGGGGATGGTGGATAGGCACAAGCATCTGCCTCTGATTCCAACATTTTGAGTCAATGCCTAAGCTTCAAATAAAACACTTCGAAATTTGACATTTGGAACAAATTTGAAATTTGAAGTTTGAGAAACATGGATGAATTTCTAATTCTGACATGAGACTGAGAGCACACATACATTCATACGTACATAGCTACATACACACATACAAACATGTACAAAATACATAGGCCAATTACATCTGTTGCTCTCTTTTCAATACCTAAATGGCTATAGCTATTTCTATTTTGGGACCTAATTCAGGGGAGATTATGCCTCAAATTGACCAAATGTTTATATTATAATGATCAAATGGCAGTTATGAAAAACAATTTTAGCTTTGGCCTGAGTAGTAGGTGATTGACCTTCAGCTTGAAATCAATGGTTGTGTTGATTTACAGAAGTGGTCTTTAATTCAAGCTGTCCTACAAACGGTAATAGATCATTCTCTAAAATCACTCAAACGTCAAACCACTGGGAATAGGCATGGATTCCTAAACTGGAACTGCATGGGCTATGAGTTACTTGCACAAAAAGTCTGCCTTTTAGAGAAACATAATGCACAATATCAATAGCCTATACAACACATTTTAAAATAAATACTATAGCCTACTAATAATGATACTACAAATATTAATACTACCACTAAGACTAATAACAATGATAACAGTGGTTACTATCAACCATTATTACTGAGGTAAAGGCCTATTGCCTTATAAGTCTCTTCGAAAAGGAACTGTGTGTGCGTGCATGTGTGTATGACTATGGCTGCCTGTCTTTATGCTAGCCTGTCGCATCTGTGTGTGTCTGCGCGTGTGTGTGTGTCTCTATGTCTTTGTGTCACATGTGTTTGTGACGATTTTCTCTGTGTTGAACATATCGACATATGTTTAATCGTAATTGAGCGTTAACATGTAGCCCGCAGAAAACACATTCATATCTCTGCAGAGTCACCTCCTTGATTGTAGAGCTCTGTTTTCATAAACGTTTGGGACGTGTGGACTTGCCAGTCTAGTCCAGCAGAAGCATTTAAAGGTGTCTCTCTTCTCCAGAACTCAAACCCATAGGCTCTTCACAGACTTACAGGCGTCGATGGATTTCCACCGCTACTTTGTGAGAGGGAAGTGGCGAGGGGAAAGCGAACGCAGATAGATACCACACGCAGCTGTCTAAATTGGGTCACCGAAACACAGCTGTCTAACAACTGTAATATCAATCAGAAGGGGAGCAATGAGCATCCGCAGTCCCCCAAACATCACCAGTCGGCATTCCTTATTTGCTACTGGGCAGAGCTAGGCTAACCCTTCACCAAAACCTACGCACTTTTACGCACAACGACTCTGGTAAAAGCTTGGAACGTAAAAGCTTGGAACGTAAATCATCCAGGCATCACAATAACAAAACATTGCTGTTTATTTACATGTTAAAATGAATAGGCTACACCAGGGATGGGCAGATGGTGGTGAAGGCCCTCGGATTAACCCCCCAGCCAAAAAAGCTATACATGTTCCTCTCCACCCATGGCGAAATGAGTATAATTGCACGAAATGAACTCTAAAAGTAAAAAATGTGCATGAAATTAATTATACAATTGCTATATATTCTCTCCGCTCCATGGAAAAATGTGTAGAATTGCCGCAAACTAGCGTTAAAACAGCAACATTTTTCTACACTTAATGGCAAAATGTGTAGATATGCATGAAATTAACTCTACAACTTAAATATTTTGGGCAACTGCGGCCCCTCATGAGTTCAGATATTTTTGTGTCCTCCAACCCCATCAAAGTTGCCCATCCCTGTGTTACACTCACTGATCTGACTAATTTCAATTGAAGCCAAGGGATCTTTCTCAATCATCAAAATCATATAATAGAAGGAAGACTCAGATTTCTATAAGAGCATAACAGCAGGATAGGTAGTTCAAGGTGTAGGCTACAACTAGGGACTGACTGGCAATTAGTGTGGTCGAAAAAAAACTAGTTTTGGCCTCAATTATTAAACATTAACAAGGAGCTGCACCATTACCCTCTATAGTCAAATTGATTTTATTCAACACAGTCCAAACTACTGCACTTAAAGGTGACTCACACACACAAACCACATTTTTTAAATTAAGCTCGTCTGTTTCTTCTTCTCGCCATCTCTGGAAACCCTCGACGTTTACTTTTTTAATGATTACTCCGTTGACTGAAACAGCCCGAAGCTAAGACCGATCTTTGGAAACGAACGAACAACTAAGAAACACCATTAAAGCGATTTTCTGATAATTTTCTCCAAATTGTGAATGACCGAAACACTCATAATACATTGTTTTGTTGAGGTTATTCATGGTCAATATGAGAAAGTGGTCACTACATGAACACCATTTGTTAGGTGCCAACCCAACACCTAACAAACAAGCATTTTTATCTAATTAATGTATCATGAGGTTGACTTTCTCCCTGATGGTTTATATCAAGTGAATGTCTATCTAACAGTAAAAACATAGCCTATACTGAGGATAAACATTTACTTATTGTGATGGTCATATTGGTTATGCAAATACAAACCCATCTCACAATATGGCCTAACGGTATTTGCATAGTGTTTTTTGCAGGAATAGCATAATGAGTCAGGCCTATCACTAATTTTCAAATTGGACGATTTATTCCACCAAGATGTCTACGCAGCAATTAATCGTAATTAAGCTGCTGGCTGAGCCGAACACCTTTTATCTTCGACGGGGACAAATAAGAACACTGTGGCTTCCCTCTTGGTGCGTTTTCTCTCTCTCGACTTAATGCGCGGCATTATTAGGTCTGACAGCACACAGCTCGGATTTGAAGGAGAGGATTTCCCCGAGAGATGACAGACAGGAAGGCCAGCAATCACGTTTTTTTTTATCAGAATGTACTGTTCGATGCCGTTTATCCCTGATGATAGAAAAGTGTTATGTTGCCAGGACGCTGCTGTCGAAATAGAGGGCAAGAGCAACATTTCCATTTTCCAGTTTGAAAGCCATTAAAATGAATTAGTAAAATGGGAGGAAGAAGTCCTCCTGGTAAACAAAGGGGGACAAACAAAGTTTCCTTTTCTTGCCGTGAGCCATTTTTTCATTTCGTAATTTTTTCGTTTGCAGCCACAGCGGTAAGGCCTTCGGTTTAACACTTGCAAATCACATATCCTTCTAATATACTTCAAAGGCATTAGATAAATTATTTTCAAACCTCCTGAAATATAATTGGTGTTATATGTCTTTTATCCTCTATATCCATACTGTAAATATACGTTTCTTTGCCATTCTTGAAGAATAGTAAGCCTGCATAGCCTAGTATGTGCAACTTAAAAATGTCAACAATAAATGCAAAATATAGGCCTGTAGACACTAACTTTTTAAATAGATACATCATAATATAACTCAGCTGAATGAATGATGAGCAACATCTCAAAACTGCAGCTTCTGGCTTTGGTCTGCATTGGCACAATTTGTCAGATGAAACATGCAGTGGAGTTGAATGATGGGTTAGCATGTCATCTCGCACATAGAGGCCACTGTTGTTTAGGCGTGCAGAGGCCAAATGACATATTTTTGGGGGGGAAAATCCCATGTGTGCGAAAATCCTAGAAATGTCAATGGTGCCCTAAAAGTCACGGCTACATTCATTTTTAATGCCTCAATAGGTTTATCACTGTTGTAGTCTACAGCCCAAAACAATATATACATATCCACAATTTCACATATATTCACATAGAATCGCTATCGAATACATTATTTTCTATTATTAATATAGGCTAATTATTTCATACATAAGATTACATCAGAATAATTACACTGTATTATGACATTATTACATATGATAGTTGTTAGACCCCGCACGCAAACGCACACGCACGCACACACGCACACACATTCACACGCACACACACGGACACAGGTGACAAAGCAGAAATCATGTGACAATAACAGGCCTATTTGCATGTAGGCTGCCCGTGTAAACGTTTTCCTGGTTTGAATTTAGGCTAATATGGTACTGCAACTGATCATATTTGAAGAACATTTTAATCCGCGCAGACTACGATACTGCACCTTTGATTTTCAACTATAAAACAAAAAAAATCTACATATTCATCTCGGAGATCCCGCTGCGGGGCCTTCTACTGAAGAGGAGTTATTGTGCATATTTGAGTCTGAACAGGCAGGTGGCTATAACTCCAACAGAGCATTCTTATAAAGTTGTCTGCAATGCCATCTCTACTCCATACTGCGATGTAAATTACAATCACTGGAGTGTATTAATAGTTAATACACTGTGCAGCATGGCTCATGGTACGAGAGACAATACTTCTATGACAAATCATGGGATGCTAAATTGGGGTCATGAGCTGGTAATTCACGAGATAGATAGATCAGTGCACACTTTGGGGTTTGATAAAGTAAGGTCTGCTGTCCTCATCTCAGAAAATAGAAGTAATTACATTTTTAATAAATACAAAACAAACGAATGGGTGACAAACGTTTGGAAGAGGGATATGGAAAACTATGAAACGTATTTATGCAATTTAGTTGATGGGGACTGGGATAGTGCACATAAATAAATCAACATTTCAGTTTTCACATCAGTGTACTGTAGTTTTTTTTTTTTAACAATTAGGCCCAATTCACAGTTGCTGGGCAGGTAAAAAACAACAACGACAAAAACATTTAAAACCTTTAAATTCTCACTAGAAAGTTATCATAATCAGTTTTTCATCATATTCATAATTTAGCTAAATTTTGATATGACTGAGTTGCTTGTGCATGCATGTCGGCTGGTGGGTAAAATCCAGCCTGCACCACGCTGTTGTGGGTAAAGTAAACTACATCACGCTGTAACCACTGGAAGGGATAAGTGAACGGATGTAATGTAAAAAACCTCAGACCTAATGATATATGTGGCACACAGTACGGAACATAAACATATTACACTATTCAGTAGAGAGGATAACGGCTAACAGACCGTTATGCAAAATTACTATGAGAATCGCATTTCTGTACATTTTCAGAAAAAAAGGAGCCTACAATGCGTTTCTAAAAAGTAAAATAAGGAATATTCCTGTGGTTGGGAAAGGTTTACATTTGAAAAACATCGAAAATGAAAAATATTTCAACAAAATTAAGGGAAATTGAAGTCCTTTATGCAACAGACAGAACAGGAGATGCACATAGCAGAAAACACAATTCACAATCAAATTTGAGCAAATTGACCTACATTTGCTTAAACAAGAGAACTTGCACCGACTAAAGTGGGAACCATTGAGGAAGTGGCACACACAATGCATTTATGCCTATAACAAAAGGAGCATGTAATTTAAGAGCACAGAGTGACCTGAGGCGGAAAAAAGCAAAGGAAAAAAAATCACACCTGGTCATGTGCACTGTGACTGACAGCCTAACTCATTCACTGGGCTGCCATGGTTCTCATAAAAACCACAATGCAGGAGTTGTCAGATTATATTTCCTAACTATTGTCTACACCGCCCCCTAAAACACCTACCTGAAACTGCATTTTGAACAAGGGGTTTACTCATGGCCAATGTTTTGAAAACTGAATTAAAGTTACCATAGCTTTGATTGCAAAATGCATTTATTGTTTTCACGCACATTCTAGGAGAAATAGTCTTATTTGTCCATATCCCAATGTTACAGTAAAATGCTAAATATACATTTTCCTAAAAGACATAAGCCACAACTAAATGGATGGAGGTGACAATACATTAATATACAGCCTAATATTCCTCTTTATAGAGGTGGGTTAACTGGACTAAACATGATCTGGAGAAAATATGTTCAATCGAGTTTAAGGTTTTGTCGTTCATTAACTGAATGAACAACAGAGGCAAAATGCAGTATGAAATAGTTTGGGGAATGGCCTCATCTCTGAGCTCGGAGCCAGATGCTGTTATGGCAGGTAGTCCTCTGAGGGGCAGCTGGCATCGAATCCCCCCGCGCTGGGAGAAAGGAGTTCCAGTGATGGGCCTTAGCTGGTGATGGTGGTGGGGAGGTGGAGGTTAACTTTTCCTGTAATGCAGCAAGTAAGAAAACATGGGTACATTTGACATATAAATACATTCCAAGATGTAAGATGTATGCCCATTGGTTGACAGAGAGAAAGGTGATAATTGCAAAAGTGTGACCATTGGTTAAACAGCAAGTGGGAATGCGCATTATTGTGCCTTGCTTATAGGGTATATAAGGTAATATATGTGAATGACATTCTGCATGTGGCTAATATTGAAAGAGGAAGAGAGACTTGATGCTATGCAGATGATAACGTTTGTAAACACTTATGTACTTATGTATGCCACAATGCCTGTAGAATAGGAAACTATGTTCATTATATTATGCCTTACTGTATGAAGTTAAAGCGAGCTAGCCATTCTGACCAGCCTTACTGTATGAAGTTACAGCAAGCTAGCCATTCAGACCTGCCTTACTGTATGAAGTTAAAGCGAGCTAGCCATTCTGACCAGCCTTACTGTATGAAGTTAAAGCGAGCTAGCCATTCTGACCAGCCTTACTGTATGAAGTTAAAGCGAGCTAGCCATTCTGACCAGCCTTACTGTATGAAGTTACAGCGAGCTAGCCATTCTGACCAGCCTTACTGTATGAAGTTACAGCGAGCTAGCCATTCTGACCAGCCTTACTGTATGAAGTTACAGCGAGCTAGCCATTCCGACCATTACTGAAGACGAGCAGCCATTCTGACCAGCCTTACTGTATGAAGTTACAGCGAGCTAGCCATTCTGACCAGCCTTACTGTATGAAGTTACAGCGAGCTAGCCATTCTGACCAGCCTTACTGTATGAAGTTACAGCGAGCTAGCCATTCCGACCAGCCTTACTGTATAAAGTTACAGCGAGCTAGCCATTCTGACCAGCCTTACTGTATGAAGTTACAGCGAGCTAGCCATTCTGACCAGCCTTACTGTATGAAGTTACAGCGAGCTAGCCATTCCGACCAGCCTTACTGTATAAAGTTACAGCGAGCTAGCCATTCTGACCAGCCTTACTGTATGAAGTTACAGCGAGCTGGCCATTCCGACCAGCCTTACTACTGATTGAACCATTAACTACATTTGACTTTCGGAGCTCTGGATCACAGAACAAGGAGAGCATTAGTTTTATGGTCACTCTGGAACATAATTTGTATTGCTAGCCATGTAATTTAGGTATTAATGCATTGCCTTAGTACCCAAGCGCTTATTTCCATTAGTTCCAACTGCCATTTTCAAGTTGAGGGCTTTAGACTTTTAGACTTCTGGCCATTTGACCCAACTAGCCAATCATTGTGATCAGTGTGCTTTGAAATGCAACAAACCTCACCAAAGGGCTCATTCAAAATACTCAAAAGAGACAGAATGGGTGCTCAACTAAGGACCAAAGACCTTAAATCATGACTACAATTACCCAAAAGTCAATGATGCAACAACAACCAAAAATGACTCATTCACCTCCCTCGTATCAAATATTTCAATACTACATACATGTAGCTATGACACCATTGGTCTCCATTGGGTTGAAACATGAGTGGTTGCATTGGATCAACCTGCAAACTAGATACTATCTTGATGCATTCAACAAATTGGTGACCATCTGTCCTTGTATTCAGAGTGGGGTATACTGTATTATATAACCTTTAAGCTAATACCAGTCCAGCTAGATGTAAAGAAAGCCAGCCAACTTTTGATATGGAGTAGGAGTAAGCAATGTCTAACCACATTTATTAGGGCTGGTTGTTTTTCCTGTCACGTGAGTACTGTCATCATGATGGCAATCACGTCCAATTGCAGCTTCAATCATGAAATCTTTAGAAGTCAGAGTGTTTTCACATTTTCTTAAATGAATTGACCGTTTTACAAAATAAATATTGAGCACAACTCCACTTGAATTTGAACAAGAACAATGAGGGGTGAAATCGTTACAGGAAATTCAATGATTGAAATGGAACAAAGACATTTTGTTGTTTCAATATCATGACATAAGAAGATAAATGGCAAATACTTCAATCAAATTGTATGATTAACCATTTGTATTGCATTTCCCTCTCCTCATTGTTGTTTCACCATCTCTCCACTCTCTCTTCTCTCCGTTTCAACCCCGGAATGTTTATAATTAGTTCCACCCCACTACCACCACCACTGCCTGTCACCCCCCCAACCCTATATTTCTCTTTCTCTTCATCACCCAATCCTCCTATCCCTCTCTTTTCTCCCATCTCCATCCTATTTCTCTTCCAACCACCCCCTCACCCCCCTCTCCATCTCCTCCTCCTCACCTTGCCCCCTCTTTCTCTCTCCCACTCTCACCCAGACCTCCTCGCCCCTCACTCCCTCTCTCGCTCTCTCACTCCATCCTCCACCCTCCCCCACCCCCCCTCTCTCTTGTTGGTTTCCACAGCTGCAGAGAGTGAGGGGAGAGATGACCGACCAGAGAATTGGCCCTTCGGAGAGCGGCGGGCCATCCTGATGCTATTAGGCTCGTGGCTAATAATAGGCGTTTCAATCCGGGAGGAGATCAATCAGGGGGAATCATGGGGAATGTTCAGAGCAGCACTTTTACACATCAGCCCAGATGGATGAAATTACACTTGTCTGTTTTTAGTTGCATTACTCCCAAATTGGTTGTCTACTTTTTTTCTCTCACTTATTCTCTCTCTGCCTCTCCGTCCTTCCTCTCTCTCTTTCTTTCTCCACTCATTCATGTGTCACTGGGCTACTAAAAGGATTCAGGCGCAAAATTCCCTGTCATTTCTGTCTTGTCCTTTGCTTAGCCGCACTCTCTTTCTCAATTCTCTGTCACTTGCATATGGACTTAGCTGACATCACTTGAGGTCTCGTCTTACATGTTGTTTTACTTCCAGTGATTGGGCTGGGTTAGGTGCAATGTTATTCTTTGTAAAAATGAACATTTTAGTAAAAAATTTAATGATTTGCACAGTGAAAGGATAAGTATTGAATACCTGAATAATGAGTAACAAATATCCTTATTTCAGTACACATTTGAATGCAATATTGCGTCTATTCTACTACCACATATCAATCTATTTGTGTAGCCCTGTGTAGAATGAAGACAAACTATTTTCAGACATGCTTTTTCTTTTAATAATATTACAGCTCCTGAAATGCATTGAATGTAATATTTAATATTTAAATCTAATAGTATTAAATCTAAATAAATAGTTCAGAAAATAATGTGATACTCAGTTCTCTTTACTACGACTGGGCCGTGTGTTCTGTGGTTCTATACGTGAACAAAGACAACAGTGGGGCAATGGAAGCGGACTCTGAGGACTCTTGACTGGAACAAAGGACAACTCCAAAGGTACTATACATTATGCATACCAATGGTAGAGACATAACAATGAAGATATCAGGTACACACAAAGATGGAGATCTACTGTATATTACTTCCTCTATCCCTGTAGGGGAGAACAAATATCTTGATATTCATGAGTGGAAGTATGCGTGCTATGCCATGTGTCATTTCCAGCCTCCCCATACTCCGACCTTTACAGAATGTTCAGTGGCAGCTCGGGGCAGTCAGAGAGGTGAAGTACTGAGGGCTCATTTGAAGGCAGTGCATAACAGCTATTTGTGTCACTGATTTCCACCTTTGAACGTTTGACAGCCTGAAATGTTTAGTGTTTACAATAGCTCCCTAGCAACTTGTCTTGAAGTTGACAATTTCCCCGCTGATGTGTCTCTCTCCTTGTCAGCATTGTGATACTGATAACTTAAAGAAACTGAGCCGTTGCTTACTGTATGTAAGGGGAAACGATAACTATAGCCTACCATAGTCACACCGGCATGACAATCCCGGTGAGAAGGCACTCCGTAAAGTAACTACCCTAAATAGGCTTGCAGGGGGGACGTTTTCCACCATTAGAAAATCAATAGCGGCCTTCTGTGTCGGGTCTCAATGCCTACAGAGAGAAGCCCTGATTTGGAGATGTTCCTCTGTATCTGATTGCACAACACAGAGACAGACATTTCTGCATCACTGAGAACACTGTCCACAGAAAGGGTCCTTTGACTGAAAGCTTCGGTGACCAGGGGGAGGGAATCATCGCCCTCTCAGAGAGTGTCTCCTTAGCAACGGGGAGAGAATTAACATTGACATCCTGACTTCCAAGCAAAACTAAGCTTCTGCTAGTTGAGATTTCCTTGGTGAGCATAAAAAATGTTCAAAAAGCCGACATAAAAGCCACACATGTCTTCCATTTATATTGAAATTAGTTTTATCTCTGTTGTGTGCTGGAGTGAATACAGAGAGTCTTAATGTATGTATTTTGCTCGTTTTACTGTGTCTCACATTTCCCCGGCTCTCCTCTGTGACTCCGTGTTTGCCTCCTACTGCGGTAAACACGACGTCGCTATGATAGTGAATGCATTTCAGAGAGCTCAAAACACCACCGCTGGTGAGACGACACTCCTTATCTCACAGACCACAAGCACACACGCGTGCGCGCACACACACACGCATGCACTCACACACGACAGCAGCATTTCCCAGGGCCTCTGAGGCATCCTGGTCTCCTACTGTTGCAGGGGCTTATTCTGTCATCACCAGGCAGGAAATAGGGCGGGCGGCCGTCTGCCTGGGGTGAGCTTTGGCAGCACAGACCAGAAGCGAGCTGTTTTGGTTAATAAAAATGAAGCACAAATTGTGTGTTGCTTGTAGGCCCTATGCAAAGGAAGAACAGCGAGGTGCTTCCTCCCATTAAGATCTAGGCAACCAGGCAGGGAGAATAGTGTGGAAGGTAGCTAAAGTAACTGTGGATACATTAAAAAGTAATGAGGAAACATGGAGAAGAGGGTCAGAGGTCATCGCTTGGCTCCAGAGGCCTTGCGGCGGAAAGCTTTCAACAGCGTTACACGATGGGCTTGTCCTCCTCATTTGAAGTGTGAGGGAGAGATGGAGGTCAACAATGTTACACATAGCAACAGTTGCTAAGACTAGCTATGAGAGAGGCTTATTCAGTTTTTGTAATATATGCACAGTATGCACAGTTACTGCTATATCACCTGAGGTAGTATGAATAGGTGGATATAACTAATATGTCTGTTTTGTATATCAATTATCATCACATTCGTGACAATTTCACATAATTTGCTAATTATCATGACATGCCCCAAACTTGAAGACTATGGAGATACTGTTGTTGACTAAGGGTTTGATAATCTGAATCTTAATCTGGATAATGTTTTAGCGTATCATGCATGGTAATGAAATTATTCAAACAAAGTGAAACTGGTATTTTGAATTTGAGGCATAGGCTTTATGTAAAATAGATCCTGCCAAACATGTAATAATGCTGCACCCCAAAATAATCTGACATAAAAAGCTAAATCCATACTACCATTCATTTTCATGGCCTTGGCCCTATACATCCAGACAATCCTACCCACAATCCATCACACAGCGCATAATTGATCTAATTGAGACGCTCAAACCCAATCAAACACAAGCATCATTCAGCAGCACATCCTCCTCAGCATGTGGAGAATCGACAGAGACACACCTAACATCAGTGAGAAGCCAACCCTCCAGTGGCTGATGCCTCCTCCAGCCATCACATGTCATGATGCACTGCTCCAGAATATGAGGATGAACGTTCTAGAACCACTCAGTCCCTCCTCAGAACCCTCCCTCTGGCATTCAGCTATTGATGAGGCTCTATGGAGTCACCTAATGGAATGCCATGGCAACAACACCTGGTAAGAGTTCATCCAACCAACCCCTTCTCTTCTCTTCCTCCACCCCCCTACTACCCCTCGCCTCCCCCACCGAGATAACTGAAAACGCTGGAACATATTTCCCTGAGACAGAAAGCTTTCCCTGTGAACAAATCATGTGTACGAGTCAGTCTAAATTAAGTGAAGTTTATGAGTTGCGGTCAGAAACATTTTCTCTCTCTCTATTTCTGTCTTTCTCTCTCTTTTTTATGTTCTGCACAAAAACGGCAGCCAACATTTCTTTCCGCCATAGGGTTGGTTAGTTATTATAGAAAGATATCCCCCACATTGAATAGTCAATAAAGGGCAGCCGGTAGACCAGTAATCTGCAGCTCTCTGGAGAATGGAACAAGCGCCACCCAGGCCAAAACAAACCTGATGTGTCCCTTTGCCATTTGTCAACCTTGTCTTCTCAATAATATGTTTATTAGCCTTCTGTGCTGAATAAATCTACTGAAGCGTGGCCTGCTGCACTTGTGGTATTAATTAATCAACAAAAGACCCAGAGGAGGGGGAGGGTTCACCCGCATCCTATCAGAATCAGATGCTTCATAAACCTGCAGACTGAATATTTGTTTGATGTAGAGTTGACCATCAATCAAATCCATTGATGAAGTACTGGAGTTGGGAGTGTTTCATTTTGGAGCCCGACCATAATACTTCTTCTGGAGTTGCTGCCAGACAAGAACAGTGTTAATAGTTGTAAGATACAGTAGCTGAGTACATACTGTACTGTTCTGATAACAGCTTGGATTAAAACTAGCACTTGAGAACTGGATCAACTGGTGACAGCTAGCCTCCTGAGGGACCAATCAGCAACATCTTAGGGACCAGAGGTAGTCCAATGACCAGAGGTAGTTCAAGGACCATAGGTAGTCCAAGGGACCAGGGGTAGTCCAAGGGACCAGAGGCAGTCCAAGGGACCAGAGGGAGTCTAAGGACCAGAGGTAGTCCAAGGGACCAGGGGTAGTCCAAGGGACCAGAGGTAGTCCAAGGGACCAGGGGTAGTCCAAGGGACCAGAGGTAGTCCAAGGGACCAGGGGTAGTCCAGGGGACCAGAGGTAGTCCAAGGACCAGAGGTAGTCCAAGGGACCAGGGGTAGTCCAGGGGACCAGAGGTAGTCCAAGGACCAGATGTAGTCCAAGGACCAGAGGTAGTCCAAGGGACCAGAGGCAGTCCAAGGGACCAGAGGTAGTCCAAGGGACCAGAGGTAGTCCAGGGGACCAGAGGTAGTCCAAGGGACCAGGGGTAGTCCAGGGGACCAGAGGTAGTCCAAGGGACCAGAGGTAGTCCAGGGGACCAGAGGTAGTCCAAGGGACCAGGGTTAGTTCAAGGGACCAGGGGTAGTCCAGGGGACCAGGGGTAGTCCAGGGGACCAGGGGTAGTCCAAGGACCAGAGGTAGTCCAAGGACCAGAGGTAGCCCAAAGACCAGGGGTAGTCCAAGGACCAGAGGTAGTCCAAGGACCAGAGGTAGTCCAAGGGACCAGGGGTAGTCCAAGGACCAGAGGTAGTCCAAGGACCAGAGGTAGCCCAAAGACCAGGGGTAGTCCAAGGACCAGAGGTAGTCCAAGGACCAGAGGTAGTCCAAGGACCAGAGGTAGTCCAAGGGACCAGGGGTAGTCCAAGGACCAGAGGTAGTCCAAGGACCAGAGGTAGTCCAAGGACCAGAGGTAGTCCAAGGGACCAGGGGTAGCCCAAAGACCAGGGGTAGTCCAAGGACCAGAGGTAGTCCAAGGGACCAAAGGTAGTCCAAGGGACCAGGGGTAGTCCACGGGACCAGGGGTTGAGGGGCACTGACTACTAATTATGATGATTCTGGCTGCCTTCTGTCCTATATTTCTCCTTAGTCCATCTTCTTATCGCTCTCTTTTTGTCACTCTCTCATCTCTCTTTCTCTCTGGATAACCTTATTGTCCCCTTCTGACTGGGCTCCAGGCAGGTGAGTGAGGAGTGGGATTAAGTTGCTCCTAGACCCTGATCTTGGATCAGTTTTGCATTTCCCCCGAACCTAACCAACACCATTTGTGGAGGAAATGCAAAACTGACCCAAGATTAGGATCTAGGAGCAACTTCATCCCAGACAGAAGGGGATAATAAGGTCATCGGTTAGGATTGGGGGAGGGGAAGCTGATCCTAGAACTGTACCAAGAGGAAACTTTACCTCAGAGAGGTGAGCGCTGCTATGGGAGGAGCCGCTTGGGTAGTGGTCTAGTCTGGACTGTAAACGTGTGTAAAGAAAGAGACAGTAGCCAGCCAAAAGAATGTTGAACAGTTCTTTCCAGGCCTGGAGCGGCTGAGTGGACTAATAGAGTGCTAAGTGCTGTGAGAGAAAGCTCTGTGTTAATGCACCAGAATCAGTTTCACCTGGATTTAATGCAAGAGACATTTGAAATATCTAAACTTAATTTAATTCACACCCATTCACCCATGGTAGACAATAGAGTGTAGAAATCGGACCAATGAGAATGAATCGGGGTCTAGGAATGTCCTGGCCACTTGACCTGACTAAGAAAAACTCCAGTTAAAGGCTATAACTAAAGCCAAGAGTCTTTCTTGGACTGATCACATGGTCAGGAGAAACATCAGACCATGAGAGTGACATACAGTATCTTGATGCAACTTCCAAAAACAAGTCCAAGAAACAGAGAGGAAACCATGAAGCCTTGTGTTAACCAAGGGAAGCACAATAGGCATGACGGCCTTAGTTGGTAGCAGACTATTTTCTAAGTCCCCGCTGATTGGGCCTGCTCATAAATACAGCAGCTATCAAGAACTGGTTTAGCACCCTGTGATTAGTGGGCAGGTCCATGTTATGGTTTGGTCAAGCCCTTCTTCTCCATGTCTCAGGGTCTGGCATCAACGACAACACTCTTTTTGACACTCAAAACAAATAGATGGAGCGCAAGGCCGCAAGGCTACCATTTCTGCTGCGCAGAGAACTTTCAAGCTACCGGCTCTTGCTAATTCAACTTAAAGAGGATTGGTCTGAGGCTTTAGGTGGCGAAGTGTCATAAATCATATTTTAGACTGTGTGAGGAATTCTGTTTTTATGGATTTCTGTTAGGATTATTGACCAACACAGACGGAGCCCTTTAAGAATAATAATTTTTTTAATCGCTCAAATGTCTCCAGTGAAGTTTGCAGCAGTCAGCAGCAAATGATTTATTCTAAATGAAGAGAGCTTTAGGACATATAGCTGGGTGGAGATTTAAATTGAGCTGTGGCTGCATTATACTGTGGCTCATAAAAAGCTAAGAAAAGCCATACATTTAATAACGTAATAGAGCTTTTTCTAATTTGTATATACGGTATATACTGAAGGTAATCATGCTGCTTTTGCCATGATGACATTTATGCATTTACACTCATTAACACTGTGTGGAACATATGTGCTTTATGTGCTTTGAAGGCCACGGCGCTGTGCTGATGACAACAATGTTACTAATATTAAACCATTATGTCATAGTCTCTTAAAATAAACTTGAAACTCAAGTAGAAGAGGCTATTTATATGGAATGGATGCACAGTAACTTGGACACAATTGCCACGGTTTGTCTAAAGACCACACTCTTAGAAAAAATGGTTCCAAATGGGTTATTCATCTTTCCCCGTAGGAGAACCCTTTTTAGTTTCAGGTGGAAACCTTTTTGGTTCCAGGTAGAACCCCTTTGGGTTCCATGTAGAACCCCCTGTGGAAAGGGTTCTACATGGAACCCAAAATGTTTCTACCTGCAACCAAAAGGGTTCTACCTGGAACCAGAAAGGTTTCTACCTGGTACCAAAATGGCTCTAACTGGAACCAAAAATGGTTATTCAAAAGGTTCTCCTATGGGGACAGCCAAGGACCCTTTCAGGTTCTAGATAGCACCTTTTTTTCCTAAGTGTCCATGACCCTTCTTGGTATATTGGCATCCAATATAGTGATAATGTGTAGGCTTATATAGCAATGAAACACATTTACAGCTTAAGTATTAAGTTAATTCATGACTTTAGTATTGAGTTCATTCATGACTTTAGCATTGAGTTAATGCATGACTTTAGTATTGAGTTAACTCATTACTTTAGTATTGAGTTAATTCATGACTTTAGTATTGAGTTAATGCATGACTTAATATTTAGTTAATTCATGACTTTAGTATTGAGTTAATGCATGACTTAATATTGAGTTAATGCATGACTTTAGTATTGAGTTAATTCATGACTTTAGTATTGAGTTAATGCATGACTTAATATTTAGTTAATTCATGACTTTAGTATTGAGTTAATGCATGACTTAATATTGAGTTAATGCATGACTTTAGTATTGAGTTAATTCATGACTTTAGTATTGAGTTAATTCATTATTTTAGTATTGAGTTAATGCATGACTTTAGTATTGAGTTAATGCATGACTTAATATTGAGTTAATGCATGACTTTAGTATTGAGTTAATTCATGACTTTAGTATTGAGTTAATTCATGACTTTAGTATTGAGTTAATGCATGACTTAATATTTAGTTAATTAATGACTTTAGTATTGAGTTAATGCATGACTTAATATTGAGTTAATGCATGACTTTAGTATTGAGTTAATTCATGACTTTAGTATTGAGTTAATTCATGATTTTAGTATTGAGTTAATGCATGACTTTAGTATTGAGTTAATTCATTATTTTAGTATTGAGTTAATGCATGACTTTAGTATTGAGTTAATGCATGACTTTAGTATTGAGTTAATGCATGACTTTAGTATTGAGTTAATGCATGACTTTAGTATTGAGTTAATTCATGACTTTAGTATTGAGTTAATTCATGACTTTAGTATTGAGTTAATTCATGACTTTAGTATTGAGTTAATGCATTACTTTAGTATTGAGTTAATTCATTACTTTAGAATTGAGTTAATTCATTACTTTAGTATTGAGTTAATTCATGACTTTGAGTCTCTCGGTGACAAATTGTACATAATGTGTGAAAAGTTGTTTATTTAAGTGGTCTTATATACATACCAGTAGCAGCTTTCTATGTCTAGGTTTATGGAGGCATTAGAGTGTCTGGATAATATCTGGGAATTGTGGCACTCACTCAACGGCCACTAACACAGGAGCAAAATTCTACACACTCATGTATTCATATAACACAGCTCAATGTGACATTTCCAGAAAAAAACTTTTCCACCCTCTATGTAGTATGACATTTACTTATAAATGATTTGTGTAGCATCTATGAAGGTCTTTTGAAGGGTTTATTAAGGCTTCATAAAGACTAAGTTGTTGTTGGTTTACAGTGGGACAAATACATAAAGTCTTAAAGGGGCGTGAAGACTAGATGTAAAAATCAATTGCCATATTCTGACAGGTAACCATTAGTAACACATCAATAAATCACTCTACACTGTATATTCTAATGCATCCCCTTTTATGTTGGTCTTCTTCATGTCTGGAAGACGTTAGACATAGGAGGAGGAATATTCACTTGTCAAGGATGCTTCTGTTTTGGAAATGTGTTCAGAAAACTCAAGTCAAGGACTTGTTTTCCCTTTATATTGTGCAAATACATAGTTATGAGCAAGATGAGTGCAGCCCTAAATCTAATCAGGTTTACAGGTTATGCTGTAAGAATACAGTTTTGAAATATAAATAACGTTTACAGTGTGAACCAGAAAGACACTCAAATGCATTCCAATTCAAGCCTAGTCTCTCCCTTCTCAGGGATAATGTTATGTTTTACCTATCTCTGAAACATGGGTAGCTTTTTGATTAAACGTGGCCTATTGCATATGAAATGTTGTGTATGTGAGTGGTGTAGAAATTGTGTATGTGTTTCAGGGCTCCTGTGTGTGCGTGTGTGTGTGTGTGTGTGTGAGTGAGAGAGAGAGAGGGAGAGAGATAGAGAAAGCATGCCTGTGTGCATCATGTGTGTGTGTGTGTGTGTGTGTGTGTGTGTGTGTGTGTGTGTGTGTGTGTGTGTGTGTGTGTGTGTGTGTGTGTGTGTGTGTGTGTGTGTGTGTGTGTGTGTGTGTGTGTGTGTGTGTGTGCATCGTGTGTGTGCATCGTGTGTGTGTGTGTGTGTGTGTGTGTGTGTGTGTGTGTGTGTGTGTGTGTGTGTGTGTGTGTGTGTGTGTGTGTGTGTGTGTGTGTGTGTGTGTGTGTGTGTGTGAGAGAGAGAGAGAGAGAGAGAGAGAAATGAGAGAGAGAAAGCATGCCTGTGTGCATCATGCATGTATGTGTGAGTATATATGTGTGTGTGTGTGTGTGTGTGTGTGTGTGTGTGTGTGTGTGTGTGTGTGTGTGTGTGTGTGTGTGTGTGTGTGTGTGTGTGTGTGTGTGTGTGTGTGTGTGTGTGTGTGTGTGTGTTTGCGTGCACACATGCGCCTATGTGTGGTTTCTAAGAGCGATGTAGTGGGACTTCTGCCACAGGGTCTGCAGCAGCCAGGAGTAAAGAACGACCATGTAGTCACTCTGAAGGAGCCAGAACCGTTAATGAGCATTAAAAACCTCTTAACTATAATCATCTGGACCAAACTCCCAGAGGTAATGCGTATCACGTGCCCTCGACTGGCACCACCTTCACCCGAGCCACAGCCCAGCCAGCCACTCTCTCACCCAGGCCAGGGAGGAGGAGAAACGGGAATAGGGCCTTGGTGAAATACTTACAACATGCATCCTTCCTTCCTCTTTTCCCTTGAATGAATTACTGATCCAATACGGTTGGATAGGTGGAAGCCAGAATTTCTCGACATATGGGGATTTTATTATATACAAGTGGAAGGAATGATTCATATTCAAACATGTGGAGAGGGAAGGGGAGGACAGGGAGAGGAAGTTAGGATGGAAGACAAAGGAGAGAATAGAGAAAGACGAAAGAGGCAGATGTAACGTGAGGAAGAGCACAAAGAAAAAAGAGGAAGGGATTACCTCTGAAAATGAGCTGCAGAGAGACACATAGTACGGTGTAATACGACACAATTCAAAATGTTTACACCCTTGACCAATATGTGCAAAAGGGACAAATGTCTGAAGGGGAGAGCTGATCTTAGTCACAATGACAGGTACCTCATGCACATGCTCAGTCACTCACACCAACCTGAGATTGGGGTTTATTAGCTTCCAGCAGAAAATGAAACAATCCTTTGCTTACATAACCACCAAGAGAACGACCTTCATAAATGATCATGCATTAGCAGACGCTTCTGGTGTATACAAACTCACTCCATGTGCTTGTCCCAAAAAGCACCCTATTCCCTATGTAATGCACTACTTTTGTCCAAGGTCTATAGGACTCTGCTCAAATGTAGTGCACTATATAGAGAATAGTGTGCAATTTGGGTTTCAACCCATCCCCTTCCTATTAGAGGAGGCGTGGGCACCAGGGGACAAACACTACTCTGTCCACTTGATTACAACAAATAAATACCTCGGCACAAGATGGGAGAAGGAGAAACCCTTTAGTCACAATTTATTCATACAGCAAATGTATGAATCAGAGCAAACCAAGGATATCTTTGGGAGTGAGGGATTTCTCTGCTGGAGCACCAACAGCAACAGCAGTAGTTACACTATTCTATTTTCTGACATGCTCGTTCAAACTTTGTTTTACAGGCCTGACATGCACCCATGACAAGCAGCTAAAGTGCTACCTAATAAATATCTCCCCCCTTTTTTATGCCTGCTTTGAGGTAGCATTAATTATCCAGCCTCTGCACGCACTCCCCAATGACATATGTCCTGAGGAGAGCCAAACATAACACTGCCATGAAAGAAGACGGTGAGGGGAAAAAATTGTACAGTGGGCCACAGCTTTTCTCAGATATTCAATTCAAGTGAGCTGTATTTACATGAAAAGAGCAGCACCATGCATGCCTGGTTCTCTGGTCTCTGGTCCTCTGGGTCTCTGGTTCTCTGGTTCTCTGGCTCTCTGGTCTCTGGTGGGGTCCCAGAGGAGTGCTTTAGAGGCCATGGCCTGGGGTGGTGGAGGAACGCAGGACAGAGCCACCTGTAAAGAGGGAAGGAGAGAGTTAGAAAGAGAGAGAGGGGGTAGAACTTAGAAAGAGAGAATGAAAGAGAGAGAGAGTTGAAGAGGGGGGATAATGTGTAGTGTTTTGTTCTAGACAGGGGTCATCTGTCAGCTGGTGCTAGAGGCCTGGTAGGTCTATGGTGGTGGTGGAGGAGGAGGTTTGAGCAGGTCCATTAGCACAAGCGACTGGGTCCAGCAGGCAGCAGGGGTGAGGAAACAGGCAATAAGTTAGCATGGAGGACCTGGAGCTCAGAGGGGCTGCACAGGGGGATGTAATCAGGCACAATCACACTCCTCCACACACCTGCAACAACGCTGCTCTTTTCTTTAAACTCTCCCTCTCTCTCTCTCTCTCTCTCTCTCTCTCTCTCTCTCTCTCTCTCTCTCTCTCTCAGATGTATATACAGTGCATACAACGTGGACCTTTGTAATTTGCACATCCCTGTCCATGACCCAAGAGACACATTCAAAAATCACCATTCAGTCCTATTTCCAGGCCTACCACAGCATTGACTGCTTTCCAGGCTCCAAAAGCTTGTCAAATATATCTTTACAATGTTCCAGAATCTAACTCTAATTGACAAAATCATTGCAGTTGGTCTAGACTAGACATGACATCACTGAGCAAGGCTGCAGGTAGTTTTAATCATTAAAAATAAACATGGTAAAGGTTAGGTCCATGACTGGTACACAAGATGGCATCTGTAAGAGATCTAGTCTGAGAGAAGAATATCCTATCATGAATATAGTACACAATGATTTCAACCAGGGTTAGAGTCATATCATGTCAGACAATTCAGGATCTGATCTGAAACTCATATTTTCCAATTAAAACAATGTAATCAAACTAACATAATTTAAATGAAATTGACCCCATCACCTTAACTTTATCCTCAAGAAACGAAGAAGAGATGACTTGCAACTCAGCCAAAACAGAGCAGAATGTCAACAGATTCTGGCACACGGTCGTTTGGGGGTTTTCCTCCCTCCTTGGCACAGAGGGATGTTGGACATTTCAGTGTCAGCCACACTGTTATTTCTCTAATCCTAAACAGATTCGCTTCCAGCACCAGAGAAACCCGTTGTCTGGGCGGCTCCGTGGCGCTCTCTCTGCAGAGCCCGGTAATCGGCTGCATATGTCAATAAGTTATGGAATGGATTAGGAGCAACGTATGAGGTCCTCATGCCCTAGCTGTAATTCCTGGTGGCATTCTGGGACACATTTCTAACAACCAGAGAGAATTGATCCGCGCTGTTCTCACTTTTACAGCCTGAACCGGGAGGTTTTAGCTGTCAGTCAATCTCACAGCCCATCCCAGAGAGCAAGTCAAGTCAATGGTTTCTCTGACAAAACCATGAAAACCAAAGAAACCCATGTAAAAGGCTCAACGTATAATTATCAAACTTATAGCTGCTTATTAAGAGGAGGAGAGAACAAGGCAATGTGTTGTTTTTGTTCCCAAGGACAATAGAGTAAGTGGAGCTGTGTGTGGCATCGTTGCCAGGGAGAAATATACGTGATCTGGAATACTGTAGATAGGAGGGAGAGAAAGGTGGTAAGAGGGAGAGCAATAGAGAGAGAGAAGGAGAGGGGGCAAGGGAGAGGGAGAGCAATAGAGAGAGAGAGAAGGAGAGGGGGCAAGGGAGAGGGAGAGCAATAGAGAGAGAGAAGGAGAGGGGGCAAGGGAGAGGGAGAGCAATAGAGAGAGAGAGAAGGAGAGGGGGCAAGGGAGAGGGAGAGCAATAGAGAAAGAGAAGGAGAGGGGGCAAGGGAGAGGGAGAGGAATAGAGAAAGATAAGGAGAGGGGGCAAGGGAGAGGGAGAGGAATAGAGAAAGAGAAAAGGGAGAAAGAGGGAGAAAGAGAGAGCTCAATAGAGAAAGAGAGAAGAGAAAAAGAGAGAGATAGAGAGAGCAATAGAGAAAGAGAGAAGAGAGAGAGAGTGAGAGAGAGAGAGAGAGCGCAATAGAGAAAGAGAGAAGAGAGAAAGAGAGAGAGAGAGAGAGCGAGAGAGAGGGAGAGAGAGAGAGAGAGAGAGAGAGAGAGAGAGAGAGAGAGAGAGAGAGAGAGAGAGAGAGAGAGAGAGAGAGAAAAGAGAGAGAGAGAGAGAGAGAGAGAACGAGAGAGAAAGAGAGAGAGAGAAGAAATGCCAAGCAGGGGGGAGGGAATCATACGGGCAGATGAGAGCGAGATAGTCTTCCAACCTCACCTGCCTGTCTGTCTGTGTGTGCGTGTATCTACCATATGGGGTTGGGGTAAGGTCTCTTTAGTTTAAATTTCAAGTTGTATTAGTCGTATGTACGGGATACACATGGTATACACTGTCCAATTAAATGCTTACTTGCAGGTTCCTTCTCGACAATTCAACAACAATAATAACTAATAAAATATAAGAATACGAACATAAAGTAAATGTCTCAGTAGAATAGAATTTTAGCATAAGTATAATACAGGGTGGCACAATTTATAGTCCAAAATTTACATGTTTTGGGGAAGGGGGTGTTTAAATTGTGCAGTATTTAGCAACTATAATAAGTCTGGTAGCAGCATTTGTGATGTGTGTTTGTATGTGGATGAGTGTACACTGAGTATATAAAACATTAAGAACACATGATCTTTCCAATTCATAGAATGACCATGTGAATCAAGGTGAAAACTATGATCCCTTATTGATGTCACCTGTGAAATCCACTTCAAATCAGTGTAGATGTGAGGAGACAGGTTAAAGAAGGATTTTTAAGCCTTGGATCAATTGAGACATGGATTGTGTATGTGTGACATTCAGAGGGTGAATGGGCAAGACAAACAATGTAAGTGCCTTTGAATGGGGTATGGTAGTAGGTGCCAGGCACAGCGGTTTGTGTCAAGAACTGCAACGCTGTTGGGTTTTGCACACTCAATTTCTCCTGTATATCAAGAATGGTCCACCATTCAAAGGACATCCAGCAACTGTGGGAAGCATTGAAGTCAACATAGTCCAGCATCCCTGTGGAACACTTTAGACACCTTGTATAGTCCATGCCCCGACTAATTGAGGCTGTTCTGAGGGCAGGGGGGCAGGGGGGGGGGGTGCATGTGTGTTAAGGCGCAGAGAATCAGAGCAGGTTCAGTTCAAGTGTTCAGTAGTCTGATAGAAACGGTCTCTGAGCCTGTTGGTATAAGACTTAATGCTCTGATACCATCTGCCCGACGATAAGGGAGTGAAGAGCTCGTGGCTGTGGTGTGTGAGTTCCTTGATGATGCTGAGGGGCTTCCTCAAGCACCATTTTCAATAGATTTCCTGGATGGTTGGGAGCACAGTCCCAGTGATGTACTGGGCCGTTTTCACCACCCGCTGGAGGGTCTTGAGGTTGTGGAATGGAGATATTCCTGTACCAGGCCGTGATGCAGCCGGTCAGGACACTATCGATGGTGCAGTGGTAGTATTTGGAGGACCCGGAGTGGCATACAGAATTTCTTCAGCCGCCTTAGAATGTTGAGATGCTGCAGTCCCGTTGATGTGGATCGGGGCATGTTGCCACCTCTGCATCCTAAAGACAACAATCAACTCCTTCGCTTTGCTGATGTTGAGGGAGAAGTTGTTGTCCTGGCACAATAATGCTAGTTCACTTAACTCCTCCCTATAGGCTGACTCGTCATTGTTGGTTATCAGGCCTACAACCGTGGTGTCGTCAGCAAACTTGATAATGGACAGGAGTACAGAGGGCTGAGAACACACCATTAGGGGGGGCGCTGTGTTAAGAGTCAGTGTCGAGGAGGTGTTGTTGCCCATCTTCACAACCTTTGGTCTGCCTGTTAGGATGTCCAGGATCCAGTTGCAAAGGGTAGTGTCCAGACCCAGAGCTCTGACCTTGGTGTCGAGCTTGGAGAGAACAATAGTGTTATATGCTGAACTGTAGTCAATGAACAGCATTCTCACAGAGGTGCTCCTCTTGTCCAGATGTGTTCCAGCCCGTATGAATAGTAATGTAAATGGCATCCTCCGTGGATCTGTTGGAGCGGTACGGTCAGTGTGCCTGGCATGCTGGCCTTGATGTGGGCCACGACAGCCTCTCAAAGCACTTCCTGATGACCGGGCTGAGTGCGACGGGCCAATAGTCATTTGGGCATGTCACCTTGTTTTTTCTTGGGCACTGGGATTGATGGTGGTCTCCTTGAAACAGGAGGGGACTACAGCCTGTAACAGGGACATGTTGAAGATGTCCAAGAAGACGCCCGCCAGCTGATCAGCACACACTCTGAGGACGCAGTCAAGGATGCTATCTGGGCTGGTGGCTTTGTGAGTACGTACTCTTTTGAGAGTTTTCTTCATTTCAGCCTCGAAGAGCAAAAGCACCCGGTCGTTCGCAGCAGTGAGAGTTTTCCTGAATGGCTCGGTATGGAAGCGAGCATAGAATGTGTCAAGCTCGTCTGGGAGGGAGGCATCGCTGGGCACCGCACAGCTGGATGTGCTTTTGTAGTCTGTAATAGTCTGTAGTCCTTGCCACATGCGGTGTGAGTCTGAGTTGTCGAACATCAATTCAAGTTTGAGTCTGAATGATCTTTTTGTGTCCCTAATGGTTTGCGGAGCTCCTACCTGCTTGCCTTGTACGTGTTGTGTGCCACCGAGTCACCGGGGTTCATTCTGCTGACATTGAATGCTGCAGTATGGCCTCTCAGCATGGTATCTCCATTCATCTAAAGTTTTTGGTTATGGTATGTCCAGACTGTTATTCTGCCCTACCAAGCAAAAAGGCAGTAACTGTTCATAGCATAGAACTGAGAAATATTGGTTTAATTTACCTTGGTTTTACAGTAACTTTATGCAGTTACTGCTAACATGACCACCATTTTCTCCAAAACACATTACAATAGAGGCAGGATACTAGTCCACATGATTAAGCATGTATTTAACGTAGCAAAAATGACTAACTCATTTTTGACCAAATAAGCAGTTACTGACTTTTTGCTTGGTACGGCAGTATTGTGGGTACAACATCTCCAACACATTTCCTAATGAAGCATGTGACTGACAATGTATATTCCTCAATGTCGATGGATGACCCCTGGGTGGATGGATCTTTGAACATATTCCAATCAGTATTCTCAAAACAATCCTGCAGCATTGAGTCTGCCTCCTCTGTCCAGCACCTGGGGGGGGGTTTAGGAACAGAGACACATGATCTGATTGGCTGAAGCGGGTGCGGGGATGACTTTGTACACGTCCCAGATGTCTGTATATACATAGTCCAGCACGTTGTTTCCTCTCATGGGGAAAAATAGATGGTGATGATATTTTGGAAAAATGTGTGTTAAACGTGCTTGGTTAAAATCACCCGTGACAATAAAGACTGCTTCCAGTTGAGAGGATTCTTGCTGGCTAATGTTCTTGTACAGTTCGCTGAGTGCTGCCTTGATGTTTGCTTGTGGTGCTATGTACACAGTTGTGATAATAACACACGTGAATTCCCTCGGCATATAGTGGGGTCGGCATTTTAGAATCAGGAACTCCAGGTCGGGTGAAAAGGCGCTCGAAATGTTTCAACTTCTGTTCATCAGGAATTGTTGATGAGGAAGCATATGCCTCCACCTACTCATATCAGATGCCGCCGTTCGATCCATACGGAAAATGGAAAATCTGTCTGGTTGAATAGCAGAGTTGAGTAAATTGTCCGTATGCCATCTCTGTAAAAACAAAGACAGCATTCCCTGATGTCCTTCTGCGATTGAAGCCTTTCTTCTAAGTTCCCAAAGTTTATTTTTCAGCGGTTAGACATCAGGATATTAGGAAGGCCATGTTGCCTTTGGTCATCTCTGTCAGCGGCATCAGGTCAGCCCGCTGTACGGGGAACAAGGAAGCAAATATAATGTCGCTCTGGATAAGAGCGTCTGCTAAATGACTTAAATGTAATGTAAATCTGGGAGTCTGAAACTCGGTCTCCAGCTGTAAGGCCTGCTCTGCCTCTGTAATTTGTGCAATGAAAACCAGGCTGAAAAATGACCCAAATTATTTTTTTAAATTATGTGTGTGTGTGTTTACGTGTCTGTGTGTGTATGTGTCTGTGTGTGTGTGTTTGTTTGTGTCTCCCTGTGTGCGTGCGTGTGTAGTGTTTAAGGGGGTAGCTAACTTCAGGAAGATGGGGTGAAAATTACACCCATGCACACATGTCCAGAGAAAACACAGAGTGGATCAAGCACTGGGAGGGAGTTAGCTACAGATCACTCTGAGACAAGCACATGGAGAGATCCTGCACCCAGAGAGAAGCACTGTCTCTGGGCAGGGGGTGGAGCCATGGAGGGGGCTTGGGAGGTCGTAAACAATGGGAACGTTTCATAGACCCAATCTCAGAGGCCTGGGGCGTAGGAGACATCAGCACATCAGCAGCCCAGACAGACAGACAGACGAGGCTGTAGAGCGATTATCTATATACAGCTACTGGCTTCTTAGTGTACACTGGCCTTTTACAAGTGACAAAAAGAGAATTAGTAGGACAACTTGTAAATGTGTAAAAAAGGCCATTCATAGACTTATCTTGGTTTTGAGAGGGAGGATTGTTACACTACACAGTGTCAAATAGCCTGTGATCATGCTTGAGAAACATTCATCTGTTTTTTTATGGCATAGTTGTTTTATACCGAGTTGTTTTTCCATAAAATATTCATAGATTAGATATGATGACATGAATGGGAAAAAGTTTTTAAAAGCTTGTTTAAAAGGCCTGTGAATGCCTCAATCCCTTTAATATCATAATATCAAGCACATTGATAATAACTATAGATTATTAAAGTGCTGTACTCTATTTCTATTTTAGTTTAGTGTCCACAATCAGTTTAATTTAATTACATGGAGGGCTAACCTCTTGGAACACAGTGATCCGTGTAGTGTGTGGAGTGCATACCAAATGGCACTCTATCCCTTATGTAGTGCACTACTTTGGACTGGGGCCCATAGAGCTTGGTCAAATGTAGTGCACTATATAGGGAATAGGGTACCATTTGGAACACAGTGTACAATGTGTGGTGTTACTAGCAGCCACTTTTTAAAATGCTCATTATCCCGTATTGCAGATATCCACATAATGGTGGAGTGTAGACCGTTTTGCAGAGAGAGGTCAACACAAAGTTAAATCATTGCAAACTCTTTATGATCTCTTCAACAGTGTTGAAAGCCTTTGAAATGCTTGTACATTAGAACACAAGGGTTCATTTAGGGGGGCTTCAGTTAATTACAGTATAACATCAATTTAATACTATAGTCCCAGGAACCAAGTGGGAGCAATATAACATTTTCAACAGACACCACAAATACACACGTATTGAATCAGTACATTCAATTAAACAAAATATTTCAATTTTAAAGTGTAGGAGATCATATGCATATGCATGCATATCGGTAGAAACAAAAACATAAAAATAAACATACATTTTTAGTGTTTGTACATTTTTGTAAACAATATCCTTCTAGAGATCATATCAAGAAAGAGATATCCTATAGTTCCCTTGCCAATGTACAAAACAACCACAGTTCTCTTACATTTGTACTATAGATCACAGAGTCAGAAATCATTGTGATCTTATGGATTAATCTCCAACTCAATACACTCCAGTTCCCCCTTTGCGTGTGTCGAGATCAGAGCTCCGTCCGCCACATCACAACACCCCCGCAATCCCAGACTGCCCCTCTCTGATCAAAGGTACAGCGTGTTTGTTCATACAGCCTGTTACTATGATAAAGGGGGTCCGTTACAATTAGGCTTTTTGCTTTTTTCCCCTCCAGATGTAATGTTCGCTGGTCAGACGCTGCCGGACAAAAGAGCTGCTGGCTCTGACCTCAGTTTAACTCTAATGATGGTGTCTTGACCGCTGGCATTCTTCTCTAAGTGATGAGTTCCAAATCACATCAAATCAAATCAAATCAAATGTTATTGGTCACATACACATATTTAGCAGATGTTATTGTGGGTGCAGTGAAATGCTTGTGTTCCTAACTCCAACAGTGCAGTAGTATCTAACACTTGACAACAATACACACAAATCACAAAGTAAAAGAATGGAATTAATACAATACTATATATACAAAAGTATGTGGACACCCCTTCAAATGACTGCATTCGGCTATTTCAGCCACACCGTTGCTGACAGGTGTATAAAATCGGGCTCACAGCCATGTAAACAGACAAACATTGGCAGTAGAATGGCCTTACTGAAGAGCTCAGTGACTTTTAACGTGGCACCGTCCAACAAGTCAGTTCGTCAAATTTCCGCCCTGGGCGGCAGGGTAGCCTAGTGGTTAGAGCGTTGGACTAGTAACCGGAAGGTTGCGAGTTCAAACCCCCGAGCTGACAAGGTACAAATCTGTTGTTCTGCCCCTGAACAGGCAGTTAACCCACTGTTCCCAGGCCATCATTGAAAATAAGAATGTGTTCTTAACTGACTTGCCTGGTTAAATAAAAGTAAAATTAAAAATTAAAAATTAAATTCTGCCCTGCTAGAGCTGCCCAGGTCAACTGTAAGTGCTGTTATTGTGAAGTAGAAACTTCTAGGAGCAACAACGGCTCAGCCACCAAGTGGTAGGGCACACAAGCTCACAGAACAGTACTGCTGAAGCATGTTGCGCGTAAAAATCATCTCCCTTCGGTTGCAACACTCATTACCGAGTTCCAAACTGCCTCTGGAAGCAATGTCAGCACCTGAACTGTTCGTCAGGAGCTTCATGAAATGGGTTTCCATGGCCGAGCAGCCACACAGTAACCCTAAGATTACCATGCACAATGCCAAACATCAGCAGGAGTGGTGTAAAACTTGCTGCCATTGGACTCTGGAGCGGTGGAAACGCCTTCAGTGACAAATTAGGCTTCATCATCTGGCAGTCCGACGGACGAATGTGGGTTTGGTGGAGGCCAGGTGAAAGCTACCTGCTCATAATGCCAACTGCAAAGTTTGGTGGAGGAGGAATAATGGTCTGTTTTTCATGGTTTGGGCTAGACCCCTTACAACCAGTGAAGAGAAATCTTAACATACATTATTTTTTTTTAATAAAGATTTTTTTAGCCTTTTTTTTTCTCCAATTTCGTGGTATCCAATTGGTAGTTACAGTCTTGTCTCATCGCTGCCACTCCCATACAGACTCGGGTGAGGCGAAGGTCAAGAGCCGTGCGTCCTCCGAAACACAACCCAACCAAGCCGCACTGCTTCATGACACAATGCCCGCTTAACCAGCCACACCAATGTGTCAGAGGAAACACAGTACACCTGATGACTGTGTCAGCCTGCATGCGCCCGGCCCAGCTCAGGAGTTGCTGGGAGGTGATGGGACAAGGACATCCCTGCTGGCCAAACCCTCCATTAACCCGGGCGACGCTGGGCCAATTATGCGCCGCCTCAAGGGTCGCCCAGTTGCGGCCGGCTGTGACAGAGCCTGGACTTGAACCAGCATCTCTAGTGGCACAGCTAGCACTGTGATGCAGTGCATTAGACCACTGCGCCACTCGGGAGGCCTATACAATGACATTCTAGACGACTCTGTACTTCCAACTTTGTGGCAACAGTTTGGGGAAGGCCCTTTCCTGTTTCAGCATGTCAATGCCCCGTTCACAAAGCAAGGTCCATGCAGAAATGATTTGTCGAGATCGGTGTGGAAGAACTTGACTGGTCTGCAGAGAGGCATGACCTTAACCCCCTCGAACACCTTTGGGATGAATTGGAACGTTGACTGCGAGCCAGGTCTCATCACCCAACATCAGTGCCCGACCTCACTAACGCTCTTGTGGCTGAGTGGAAGCAAGTCCCCGCAGCAATGTTCCAACATCTAGTGGAAAGTCTTCAGAAGAGTGAAGGCTGTTATAGCAGCAAAGGGGGGGCAACACCGTCGTACATCGTATTATTTTGGAATGAGATGTTAGACAAGCAGGCGTCCACATACTTTTGGTCATGAAGTGTATGTATCTTTGAGGAATGTTGACTAAGGGAGCATTTATGTTGAAGGATGTTACAGCAGTTAGTTGATGTGACCCCAACTACCACTACCACACCACTGACTGACTACAGCCCTACATGATTGCTGTGTGCATGGGAACATACAGTAGGGATCATACCCAGCCCCCCTGCCCCCTCTCCTCCCCAGTCACCCCCTGCCCCCTCTCCTCCCCAGTCACCCCCCTCCCCTCTCCTCTTCCTGCTATCTGCAGGGCCAATCTACAGCCCTGCTATTATGATTCCTGTACTCAGTGTATTCCAGGCCGATTTAAAACATCAACACCATCAATCACCCAGGCAGAGGGGCCGAGCAGCTGGCTGAACCTCTGCTGTCTATCTGCAAGGCCTATTTGTCTTCCGGGGCACATCTGATTCGCATGCTTACCCTTTTCCCCTCTGTCTCACCCCTTTCCCCTCTGTCTCACCCCTTTCCCCTCTGTCTCACCCCTTTCCCCTCTGTCTCACTCCTTTCCCCTCTGTCTCACCCATTTCCCCTCTCTCATCCATTTCCCCTCTGTCTCACCCCTTTCCCCTCTGTCTCACCCCTTTCCCCTCTGTCTCACTCCTTTCCCCTCTGTCTCACCCATTTCCCCTCTCTCATCCATTTCCCCTCTGTCTCACCCCTTTCCCCTCTCTCATCCTTTTCCCCTCTGTCTCACCCCTTTCCCCTCTGTCTCATCCCTTTTCCCCTCTGTCTCACCCCTTTCCCATCTGTCTCACCCCTTTCCCCTCTGTCTCATCCCTTTCCCCTCTGTCTCATCCCTTTCCCCTCTGTCTCATCCCTTTCCCCTCTCTCATCCATTTCCCCTCTGTCTCATCCCTTTCCCCTCTGTCTCACCCCTTTCCCCTCTCTCATCCATTTCCCCTCTGTCTCATCCCTTTCCCCTCTCTCATCCATTTCCCCTCTGTCTCATCCCTTTCCCCTCTGTCTCATCCATTTCCCCTCTGTCTCACCCCTTTCCCCTCTCTCATCCATTTCCCCTCTGTCTCATCCCTTTCCCCTCTGTCTCATCCATTTCCCCTCTGTCTCATCCCTTTCCCCTCTGTCTCATCCCTTTCCCCTCTCTCATCCATTTCCCCTCTGTCTCATCCCTTTCCCCTCTGTCTCACCCCTTTCCCCTCTCTCATCCATTTCCCCTCTGTCTCATCCCTTTCCCCTCTGTCTCATCCATTTCCCCTCTGTCTCACCCCTTTCCCCGCTCTCATCCATTTCCCCTCTGTCTCATCCCTTTCCCCTCTGTCTCATCCCTTTCCCCTCTGTCTCATCCATTTCCCCTCTGTCTCATCCCTTTCCCCTCTGTCTCACCCCTTTCCCCTCTGTCTCACCCCTTTCCCCTCTGTCTCCCCCTTTTCCCCTCTGTCTCATCCCTTTCCCCTCTGTCTCACCCCTTTCACCTCTCTCATCCATTTCCCCTCTGTCTCATCCCTTTCCCATCTGTCTCATCCCTTTCCCATCTGTCTCACCCCTTTCCCCTCTCTCATCCATTTCCCCTCTGTCTCATCCCTTTCCCATCTGTCTCATCCCTTTCCCATCTGTCTCACCCCTTTCCCCTCTGTCTCATCCCTTTCCCCTCTGTCTCATCCCTTTACCCTCTGTCTCACACCTTCACTACTACCCATTTCCCTTCCCTCTACTACCCCAGTAATGTTCGTAGTACTGTCCCTACGGAAGGAGATGATTGTATGGACACACTTAACAAAACATAGACTGCTGCTTTCTCTTGGGGCTCTCTGTCTAAGCTGAGAGAAAGAGGTGCTACTCTCTTTTTCTTTCCCGGTGGCCTCTCTGCGCTTTTGCTGACTGTGTGCTTGTATCCAGGACGTTGATAATAGTTCTCTTTTCCTTTTTTTGTTTGCTGTTGTAGGTTATTATACCAAAAAATGCAAATGTTGCCTACAAATGAACAAACAAATAAACACTTAACAGAGAAACTATGAGTCATAGCTCTATAAAATGTTGTCTAAGACGGTTACCACGCTCTCATAAACAACAGAAATATTTGAGTTTCTGTATACTCCAGGAAAAAAAGTTAGCCTATTTCTCCTTTTGGACCACATACACTCTAATTCTAGAGTAGAATGGAGTTAATATGTCAATAAAAACACTGGACACGGTCAATAAAGAGGTAAGTCTGTCATAAACTGACAACACAAGAGCATTAGCTGTATCTACTAAATGTCATGTCACCAATTCTGTCTAGCACACAAACGTGAAGTATCATGCCTGTTACTGCAAGCTTAGAAAGTGTATTCACCCAGAAGTACCTTTTCAATATCACTGCACAATGCAACATCACTGCACAATGCAATATCACTGCACAGTGCAATATCACTGCACAGTGCAGCTGACAGAACTGCAAGGAGAGGAACTGAAGCTAACAAACCCCATCAATGTCAGAATGTCTGATGCCATGGAGGGATGTGTCATCAATTTCCTCCTTGACCCTCATGTATGGCCTGAGAACATCCCAAATGGCACCCTTTTCCCTATATAGTGGACTACTTTTGACCAGGGCCCAAATGGTAGTAGTGCACTATATAGGGAATAGGGTGCCATTATGGACGCAACCTTGGTGTTCTACAAGACCTTCCTCTACAGCCGGCTGAGAGGAGCCTGACCTGGGGGCAGAAAGAAGGACAGATTTTTTATTTATTTATTTACCTTTATTTAACCAGGCAAGTCAGTTAAGAACACATTCTTATTTTCAATGACGGCCTGGGAACAGTGGGTTAACTGCCTGTTCAGGCAGAACGACAGATTTGTACCTTGTCAGCTCGGGGGTTTGAACTTGCAACCTTTCGGTTACTAGTCCAACGCTCTAACCACTAGGCTACCCTGCCACCCCGGATTTGTATAAACACACCAAACAAAAGTCTGTGCATTTTCCTCTGCCTTGGAAACAAGTGCAGCACAGTGCTGGGAGTGTGACTGTTGGACCAGACTGGTCACGCAAGCTCCTCCAAGCCCCCAACAGACACTGTCCCAGCTCCCCAGACAGCCAGCTGCAGAACTGCCTGGGACATGCAGACAGAGAGGGTCACCATCATTAGGCCAATGAGGGAATAAGTGGACGTACTGCCTTGTGTGTGTGTGTGTGTGTGTGTGTGTGTGTGTGTGTGTGTGTGTGTGTGTGTGTGTGTGTGTGTGTGTGTGTGTGTGTGTGTGTGTGTGTGTGTGTGTGTGTGTGTGTTTGATAAGGATTTGGACACTTGAGGGTATGCCACAACTAGCACCCCACCCGGCGACTCTCCTACTCTTTTCCAGTGTGGTCAGATAACTGTAGGTTCATTTGTAGTACTCCTTATGGAAAATGTGTTAAATCACCACTCACTCATCCTCAACAATGACTTCGCAGGTAGTATTTTGTATATCGAGTTAAAAAGACGGCTTTCAACTGAGACAGAGATTAAATATGTCTAAACATGCCTACATCACACAATAACAGAATTGGTGCTTTAATATTTTTAATGAAAATGTATTTAGCTGCTAACCAGAACAGTTTACACAACTTGGACCACTTGGTCTCACACAACTTTATTTGCCTGTAAATAATTTTACAACATCACATTCAAAAAGTACACTTTTGGATTACAAACGATTTATTATAAACTGGGTGTTCTGAGCCCTGAATGCTGATTGGCTGAAAGCTGTTGTATATCAGACCGTATACCACTGGTATGACAAAACAATTATTTTTACCCTTCTAATTATGTTGGTAACCAGTTTATAATAGTAATACGGCACCTTGGGGGTTTGTGGTATATGGCCAATATTCAAATCAAATTGTATTTGTCACATGCGCCAAATACAAGCCCTTAACCAACACTGCTTTAAGAAGTTTTAAGAAAAAAAAGTGTTAAGTAAAAAATAGATAAGTAAAAAACAGAAAATAAAAGTAACAATGTGGAGGCTATATACAGGGGGTACCGGTACAGAGTCAATGTGGAGGCTATATACAGGGGGTACCGGTACAGAGTCAATGTGGAGGCTATATACAGGGGGTACAGGTACAGAGTCAATGTGGAGGCTATATACAGGGGGTACCGGTACAGAGTCAATGTGGAGGCTATATACAGGGGGTACAGGTACAGAGTCAATGTGGAGGCTATATACAGGGGGTACCGGTACAGAGTCAATGTGGAGGCTATATACAGGGGGTACAGGTACAGCGTCAATGTGGAGGCTATATACAGGGGGTACCGGTACAGAGTCAATGTGGAGGCTATATACAGGGGGTACCGGTACAGAGTCAATGTGGAGGCTATATACAGGGGTTACCGGTACAGAGTCAATGTGGAGGCTATATACAGGGGGTACCGGTACAGAGTCAATGTGGAGGCTATATACAGGGGGTACCGGTACAGAGTCAATGTGCGGGGGCACCAGTTAGTCGAGGTAATTGAGGTAATATGTACATGCAGGTAGAGTTAAAGTGACTATGCATAGATAATAAACAGAGAGTAGCAGCAGCAAAAAAGAGGAGTCTGGGTATCCCTTTGATTAGTTGTTCAGGAGTCTTATGGATTGGGGGTACAAGCTGTTAAGAAGCCTTTTGGACCTAGACTTGGCGCTCCGGTACCGTTTGTCGTGTGGTAGCAGAGTGAACACTCTATGACTTGGATGGCTGGAGTCTTTGACCATTTTTAGGGCCTTGCGAAGTGCCTAAGAACAGCCATATATCACACCGCCTCGGGCCTTATTGCTTAAAGAGAACATGTTTCACAAAGCCTCAGAAGCCAAAACTAACTGTTAACTGGCAGCCATTCAAAAAAAGGCACACCACTCTCACTGTACTAATGAACTAAAACTATCTTTAATTCAAAGCCATAAATAAAATAAAATCAAAGTTATATGATCACGTACACAGTTTAACAGATGTTATAGCAGGTGCAGCTAAATGCTCCTAACAACGCAGTAAAATGTCAAGCACACAAACAAATTAAACAAAGAACACAACAAGAAATCAATAATTGTCAGAAGGATCCAATGAACAACCCAGAATACAGCAATATTCTATGAAAAGAAAAGCAGCTGCGAGGCTGAAAATAATGAGCCCAATAACAGAAATAAATACATGAAAAGGGAAATACCTAGTCAGTTGCCTTCAACTGAAATGTATCTTCCACATTTAACCCAACCCCTCTGAATCAGAGTGGTGCGGGGAACTGCCTTACTCAACTTCTACGTCTTGGGCACGGGGAGCAGTGGGGGGCAGAACCTTGCCTTGCTCAGGGCAGAACAACAGATTTTTACCTTGTCAGCTCGGCGATTCATCCTGCAACCTTTCGGTTACTGGCCCAACGCTGTCACCGCTAGGCTACCTGCTGCCCTGCATCGTCACGACTTCCACCGAAGTCGGTCCCTCTCCTCGTTCGGAGGTCAACGTCACCGGTTTTCTAGCTACTGCCGATCCATTTTTAATTTTCCATTTGTTTTGTCTTTGTTTCACACACCTGTTGTCAATCCCACAATCACTTGTTCATTATTTAACACTGTTCCCCACATGGTTTTTGTGAATGATTGTTTATTGTAATTTTCAGTCGTCTGTGTGTGCTCAAGATGTTACTTTGTATATTTGTATTTTTTGAGGAAAGCACTGTTTTTTTTACTCATATCTGCTGTCCTGCACCTGACTCTCTCACCAGCAACACACAGAACTCGTTACAGAATCACTCACCCAAAGAATGGAATCAGCAGGAGCAGACGCCCTCCCTGTTCCAGTGAAGGAGCGAATTCAGCAGCACGCGACCATGTTGCAACATCTGGGCACTGCCATGAATCGCGTGCTGCAGACTATGGATCGTTTGGAGAGAGGAGGAGGTTTTTCAGCGCCTCCACCAGCTCCACTACAACAGGTTCCACTGACCACCCCTCTTTCCCCTGGTCCCAGAGGGATTCGACTCGCGCTCCCGAGGGAGTATGATGGGATGGCTGCCGGATGCTAGGGTTTTCTACTACAGTTGGAGCTCGTCCTAGCGACCGTCCACCCGGCTCCTTCGGGGCATGAGACTGTGTCTCGTCTCCTGCCTCTCAGGCAAAGCCCTGGAGTGGGCCAATGCCGTATGGTGTGAGGGAGATGTGGCGTTGGATCATTACGCAGAGTTCACCTGCCGTTTTCGGGCAATGTTCGACCACCCACCTGAGGGGTCTGTTCCACCATAGGCAGGGGACGAGGATCGCGCAGGATTTCGCCTTGGACTTCCAGACCCGGGACCTGTCAGTTCCATCCCCCAGCACCTCCGCTCCAATGCCCATGGAGCTAGGGGGTGCTGCACTTAGGGCGACCGGAGGAGGGGCCATTCCCTGCACCATCTGTGGCCGCAGAGGGCGCACTGCTGGTCGGCGCAGGAGGGTCCCCCAGGGAGTCGAGGCAGCAGGCAGGGCACTCTTGTGTCACCCCAGGTGAGTCGGCAGCTGGGAATTTTTTTGATTGTTCATTTGCGAATAGTTTAGGGATTCCTCTTGTTCCTGTGGATATGACTTTCCCTGTGCACGCCCTAGATAATCGACCATTAGGGTCAGGGCTGATTAGGGAGGCCACCGCTCCACTTGACATGGTTACGCAGGAGGGTCATGCGCCCGGCAAGGTGGGCTATGTTCTTTACCCGTTTTGTTTTCACCCTCTCCTACAGACCAGGTTCCCAGAACGCTAAGGCAGACGCACTGTCCGGGATGTATGAAACAGAGGAGCGGTCTATGGATCACACTCCCATACTTCCGGCCTCTTGCCTGGTGGCACCGGTGGTGTGGGAGCTGGACGCGGACATCGAGCGGGCGTTACGCACAGAGCCCACTCCTCCCCAGTGTCCAGCTGGGTGCGCCTGTACGTTCCGTCTACTGTCCGCGACCGTTTGATCTATTGGGCCCTACGTCACCCTCCTCTGGTCATCCTGGCATTGGGCGGATGGTGCGAAGTCCTGGTAACCCACCTTGGCCAAGGACGTGAGGGTTTATGTTTCCTCCTGCTCGGTGTGCTCCCAGTGCAAGGCTCCCAGGCACCTGCCCAGAGGGAAATTACAACCCCTACCTGTTCCACAACAGCCATGGTCGCACCTGTCAGTGGACTTTCTGACCGATCTTCCTCCCTCACAGGGCAACACCAAAATCCTGGTCGTTGTGGATCGGTTTTCTAAGTCCTCCGTCTCCTCCCTTTGCCCGGTCTCCCTACGTCCCTACGGAGGCCCTGTTCACTCATGGCTTCCGGCACTACGGGGTGCCTGAGGTCTCTGATCGAGGTCCCCAGTTCACGTCCAGGGTCTGGAGAGCGTTCATGGAACGTCTGGGGGTCTCGGTCAGCCTCACCTCAGGTTTTCACCCTGAGAGTAACGGGCAGGTGGAGAGAGACAACCAGGATGTGGGTAGGTTTCTGCGGTCATATTACCAGGACCGGCCGGGGGAGTGGGCGGTGTTCATCCCCTGGGCAGAGATGGTCCAAAACTCACTCCGCCACTCCTCCGCTAACCTCTCTCCTTTCCAGTGCGTACTGGGGTATCAGCCGGTTCGAGGACCGTGATATCAGAGCCAGATCGAAGCTCCTGCGGTGGACGAATGGTTCAAGTGCTCTGAGAAGACCTGGGACGCTGCCCATGTGCACCTACAACGAGCCGTGAGGCGGCAAAAAGAGGGTGCTGACCGCCACCGCAGCGAGGCCCCGGTGTTCGCACCGGGGGACCGGGTCTGTCACTCGACCCGAAACCTGTCCCTCCGCCTGCCCTGCCGGAAGCTGGGTCCGCGGTTTGTGGGGCCAATTAAAGTTCTGAGGAGACTGAACGAGGTATGTTACAGGTTACAGCTTCCCCCAGATTATCGTATTAACACCTCGTTCCATGTGTCTCTCCTCAGGCCGGTGGTGGCTGGTCCACTCCAGGAAGCTGAGGTGCGGGAGGTTCCTCCGACCCCTCTGGACATCGAGGGGGCCCCTGCGTATGCTGTTCGAGCCATACTGGACTCGAGGCGTCGGGCGAGGGGTCTTCAGTACCTCGTGGAGTGGGAGGGGTACAGTCGGGAGGAGAGATGCTGGGTGCCGGTGGAGGACGTTCTGGACCCTTCGTTGCTGTGGGATTTCCACCGTCTCCATCCGGATCGCCCTGCGCCTCATCCTCTGTATGGTGCATAAACTATAAAGAAAACAACAACCCACAAAACACAGGTGGGAAAAAGACTGCCTAAGTATGATTCCCAATCAGAGACAACGATAGACAGCTGTCCCTGATTGAGAACCATACATAGCCAAAACATAGAAATAAAGAAACTAGAATGCCCACCCTATTCACACCCTGGTCTAACCAAAATAGAGAATAAAAGCCTCTCTATGGCCAGGGTGTGACAGTACCCCCAGTTGGGCACCTACTTTGGCGGCGGCTCCGGTGCGGGACGCAGACCCCGCTCCACATCTGGCTCCCCCCACTTTGGTGGCGCCTCTGGACTGGGGATGCCCCGGACTGGGGACCCTCACTACAGGCCCCGGACTGGGAACCGTCACTGGAGGCTTCGGACTGGAGACCGTCGCTGCAGGCTCCGGACTGGGGACTGTTGCTGGAGGCTCCGGACCGCGGATCAATGCTGGAGGCTTCGTGCCATGGATCCTCACTGCAGGCTCCAGGCCATGGATCATCACTGGAGGCTTCGTGCCATGAATCATCACTGGAGGCTTCGTGCCATGGATCATCACTGGAGGCTTCGTGCCATGGATCATCACTGGAGGCTTCGTGCCATGGATCATCACTGGAGGCTTCGTGCCTTGGATCATCACTGGAGTAAGGAGATGTATAGGCAGCCTGGTGCGTGGAGCTGCCACAGGGCTTACCAGGCTGGGGAGACATACAGGAGGCCAGGTTCTCGGAGCAGGCACAGGACTCACCAGGCTGGGGAGACATGCTGGAGGCTTGGTTCTTGGAGCAGGCACCGGATACACTGGGCCGTGGAGGCACACTGGAGATCTCGAGTGTATAACCGGCACAACCCGTCCTGGCTGGATGGTTACTTTCGCCCGACAAATGCGGGGCGTGTGCGCTCCACAACATAACACGGTGCCTGACCGGTACCACGCTCCCTACAGTAACCCTGACTCTGCCACACTCCCCATGTGCCACATCCAAAAATTATTTGGAGCTGCCTCTCCTGCTTACCTTGTTGCCGTGACTCCTGGTATCGCTACCGTTCCTCCCTTGCTGTTTCCGCCTGTTTCATAACCTCCTCCCATGTCCATGAGGTCCTCCACTGCCTCTCTATGGCCAGGGCGTGACAGTGAGTGATTGTTTATTGTAATTTTCGGTCCGTCTGTGTGTGCTCAAGATGTTATTTTGTATATTTGTCTTTTTTGAGTAAAGCACGTTTTTTTTAACTCGTATCTGCTGTCCTGCGCCTGACTCTCTCACCAGCAACATACAGGACTCGTTACATGCATTCTGCTCAGCTGTATCAATTAACACAGGCAAGAATTTCATAGGTCTATTATTAAGGTATAATAAAATAATAAAATGCACAAAATAGAATGTGCTCATTTTGGATAATATGATTGATATCTTATTTTCTAAATCAGATTTTGCCCTATTCAATCTACTTCCCATAAAATACACAAACACTTTGAATGTCTATCTTCCAGAGCTTAACCCTATTGTGTATTTGCAAGCATTCAATTATAGAACAAGGGTGCTGGTGGGAGAGGGGGCAGTATAATTATAACAAGCACAAAATGGACCCTTGGCATTCTTCTTTCTTTGAGAAATCTTAATGGCAAATCATCACTTTACCTTTCACTTCCTAGTGTTTCATCCATAGTCTACACAGAGTGCTCAGGCCTGCCTAAACGCTTGTCATTGGCCGAGCCATTTAAGCTTTGCCTTTGGCCATACTCTCGAAAATTATTGTTGGTTTCTTGCCCTGGACTTCCATACACATAAGTGGGTACTCCTCCTTTGTGCTCAATTTGAGAACCCAGACAGAGCTGTGTCCAGAGTTTAGGTCTATGTGGGCTGTAGTGGGTTCTGCAGCAGTGGACGGGTTTGTTCAGCGTTACTAACGGCTGTGCACACAATCTGGCCAACACAATAAATCATACACATCTTAACACTTTCCACTCTCCCTGGGTTGCAGTGTGAGAGCGAACCATCATTCTCACCGTTATAAAGACACATTTAAAGCTGAAGGCCTATGTTGCAGGTCAGAAAATCAATCTGAAAGCTCATTCAATCCACCCCACTTTCTTAATTGAGGTAGTTTATGCAAAAATGACTCTTTTTGTCTGCTTGAGAATTCTGAAATTGATTGTAAACACACATGGTGCATTCAGGTTCAAAAACTCAATGAAGGAGAAGAAACAATTATTGAACAGTAATGACTTTGCTGCGCTGGGGGAAGCCCCTTCCGTGCATGCCTACTCTTGCATACTTCCTCTCCTTTTTATAATTAACCACCTCAGTGCAAATAACTTGTGAGGTGAATCCAAATTTTATATGGTAAACTTTACATATTGTTCCAAGATACAAACATAGAGGAAACTGACTACTTGTGTTCATTTGATTCCTGCAGACCGCCTTTAAAACCTCTACAGGATCGGTGGGTCCCCCGCGGGACAGTTGAGCTAGCATAGGCTAATGTGATTAGCATGAGGTTGTAAGTAACAAGAACATTTCCCAGGACAAAGACATATCTGACATTGGCAGAAAGCTTAAATTCTTGTTAATCTAACTGCACTGTCCAAATTACAGTAGCTATTATAGTGAAAGAATGCCATGCTATTGCTTGAGGAGAGTGCACAGTTAGGAACTTGAAAATGTATGAATAAACCATTAGGCACATTTGGGCGGTCTTGATACAACATTTACAACATGTGTATTCATGTGATATTTGAGTGACAAAAAATCACAACATCTATTGGCAATTTCATTTTTAATAAATAAAAAAACACTAGTTGATCTGGACATTTCTGATTGAATAATAGAATATGTACCTTGTGCATTCCACTATTACAACTTTCAAGAGTAAGTTTAAAGCCAGACTGAGTTCCCCCCTTGTCGACCATTGCTCTAGAGGGTCGGGGACAAAGACACATTGGTGGCATGGAGAGGTGTGGGGGATGGCGGTTGTTGGTTTTGATAAAATACTAATAATTACAACTCTGTAAATAACCAGGCCAAGCTGTGAAAACACAGGAGCACTGACCTGTGTAGAGATGAGAAAGGAGAGGAATGGAGAGGAGCAGAGAGGAGAGGAGAGAAGAGGAGAAACAAGACTAAAGTGTGACTAATGGGATCTGGACACTGGGGCAACTCCGAACCCAGGTGACCACCATCAGTCCCTGCACCCTCGGCCGTCTCGCCGCCTAGTGGGACTAATTACTTAATAAGTAGCTGTTAGAGGTTTCCTGGACATAGTCCAGACCCTACAGAGGCCCTTAGAGCTGCTGCAGACCCCCACGAACACAAGGAGAGCTTCATTTATCAATCAGACCAATCAGGAGGCCACTTCCTTGGTTAGGGACGAATCGGAAAGCCACATGTTGGGGATTACATGTCGGAATTCCATAATGATGTAAAACCACCTGAATAAAATTAACAGTAGAGTTATTGATTAGATTAAAATAACAACTCAGAGAGTTACATTGATACATTTGATGCTTGATTCATAAAAGATACAGTAAAAAAAATTGCACAATTCACACCTTGGTTACAATCGAGCGAGATAATATATGCTTGAAATGTCTGAAATGTATGTATTTAACATGACATCATATTAAAGTGGATGGTTGAAGAATGGATGGTTTAAATGACATCACACAGTAGGGCTATGTGATGAACAGCTTGGTGTGTGACTGCTTTCACGCTGATGATGGGAAGTCAACGTAGCTAAAAGACAAGCGATGCGTCCCAAATGGCAAACTTTTTCATATAGTTCATTACTCTGTGTGTCCTAGTATTGCACTACAGATATCAGATCTTAATTTGATCAACCTCTTGTAATTTTCACGTTAAATGTCTGAATTGATTTGCCCTAACTAAAAAGGCCCATTTATTATAATCCACACATTTCACGTTTCCTGTTGCTGCAGGATTATTTTCCTCCTGGCAGAAACTGGTCAAATTAAGATCCTACATCTCTATATAGGAAATAGGGTGCTTTTTGGGATGCATACATGGTATGTAGAAAAAAGAGCCGCCACCGTCACCTGAAGCATGTGTAATTCTTCCTCTTTTCCCTCTGCGATGACAGATGAGGAGGAGCGGGTTAGGAGCAGGTATTAGAGCAGAGCAGCTCGTCACCCCTCACTGGGCCCCTGTGCAGAGGGACGACCACTTTACGCTGTCATACCAGGGCCCAATGGGAGGGAGAGAGAGCAAAAGAGAGAGAGAGAGGTATAGTATATTCTATTGGGACATGATGTGAGAACTATAACCATAGAATTAATGGTTGTTCCAGGTAGCCAGGATATCAACACAGATATGTGACACGTCACCACACAGACCACCATTGTACTGGTGACCATGGGACACCTTATCCTACAATAGATGCACTCCAGGCCCGGATCAATGCTGTCTCACTGAGTAAAGGGAGAGAAAATGTGTATCGTTTTACAATTATTTTTGGTTGACCACTCTGTAGAGAGGAGTAGTTTAAAAATGGAACCAGAAATGTGGTTGACGTACAGTACATTTAAAAACTAATGAACTATAAAGAATCATAGGATCTAATGCATTTCAAATTAAACATTCATATTTGCATAGACATTAACCATGTACCCACACACAGGGAATGACTCATGTTGCTTAATGGGTACTCTCACTGAGAGCGCTGTTCACAGAAGGGGACATCACCTCTGGTAAGATGGTAAGAGGGTCCAAGTGCTTTTCACATACTGCAGAGCTAAGCAGATTTGTCCAGGATCATAGCATAGCAGCATGGATGTAAAGTCAATGTGACATTACAGGCTATTGGCTAAAATTTGATTTAGGGTAATGAGTCATCCATCACTGGTTTAAATGGTATTTTGTTGTCACGATCATCATAATGATTAGACCAAGGCGCAGCGTATGTAGAATTCGACATGTTTAATAAATAAGAAACTCACGAAACAAACCAGAAGAAAAACAAACCGTGAAGCTATAATAGTGCTAACAGGCTACAATCCATAGTCAAAATCCCACAAAAACTAAAGGGGGAAATGGCTGCCTAAATATGATCCCCAATCAGAGACAACGATAAACAGCTGCCTCTGATTGGAAATCATACCAGGCCAACATAGATATATAATTACCTAGATGACCCACCCTAGTCACACCCCGACCTAACCAACATAGAGAATAACAGGCTCTCTATGGTCAGGGCGTGACATTTGTAATATGTTGAAGACATCCATATCATGGGTTTAAAGGTTTAAATTGTAAACTGTACAAGTTGTGAATTGTAAATGTTACAAGGTTAAAGTTGTAAACTTTACAAGGTTTGAATTGTAAACTGTACAATATGTGAATTGTAAACTGTACAGGGTTAAACCTGTAAACTGTACAATATGTGAATTGTAAACTGTACAGAGTTTAAATTGTCAACTGTACAAGGTTTAAATTGTAAACTGTACAATATGTGAATTGTAAACTGCACAGTGGGAAAGGGAGCCCCCTGTAATAGATGTGTCATTGTTCCCCTGCACAGTGTTTACAAATCTGACACGAGGATACGGGGGTCCTCCTGTACCTCTGTCCGTTTTTAGGAAATCGAGATAGACCCCCCATATTTCATTTATACCTCGCTGATAGCATTTATCAGCGACGTCTTGATAAAAACAAAATATGCAACTTAAGCCTGAGCATGGCTAAACCGCCGAGGAGGACAGGATTACCTGGGGGCTGGCTGGGACAGACATCAGATTGTATTGTCATAAAGGGACCATTAGCCTCTTGGCAAACTGTACTTCAAGCCCCAGATGACAGGCCTTTTCAAGACAGACAGGGGAGAAAATATGAAACTTAAATTCTTCATGACAGAAACTTGAATGAATAAGTCAAAAAGTTATAAAATAATAAAACAGACAAAAGCAAACATTTATGTTTACCTCTCTAGCATAAATGTACTTAAATGTATATTTGTTGTCTTTATTTGATCACATATTTTCCTTTGAAAAGAACTGTCCTTGTTTATTAACAGATAGAGAGTCGCCATACAAAACACAATGGCCCAGACTTAGTGACTGGATGGGATTAAGTTTAAAACTGAATCTTGACAGACATATCCTGGAAGCATATCAGTCCCTCAGATTTCCAAAGACAAATCTGGGATTGATTGTATTAACTGGATAGTTAAATACAGCTAATCCGCACTGATCACTTACTATGTCTCAGGGCATATTCTATTGCTTATTTAACACATTTAGGCTACCACAATTTTCTTAGAATGTCTAAACAAAACAAAAGATGACATTAAACTGAATAATTATTGCAACTAAACTGTTATTTTATCCACACAAAAGAGCAAGATTAAAAAAGAAGAGAAATGATTAAATATGCAGACGAGGCAGCAACAAGAAAGGCAGAATTTCCATGCCAGGCTGTCATCTTCTTATTCCTGTTCATCTTTGAGTTGGTCTATTCTTTAGGAAGTGAAGCATTTCTGGTAAGTAGTACAATGTCTGAATGACTGGAGGAGATGGATTGATGGTCAGACAAAGGGCCCCGGGACAGGTTGACGAGACAGCTTCATGTTCCTGTGTGTTGTCACTTTCCCTGGCAGGGAAGAAGAGGTCTAGTCTGTCCCTAATCTGAGGGGGATCAGTCAGGTGGGAGCTGGGGGTCAGTCAGGTGGTGGTGGGTGGGGGAGGGGGGGGGGCAGTCAGGTGGGGGTGGGGGGTAGACTAGGCGATGATGGTTAAGACTAGGTAGCCCCTTCCAATCTCCCTAGCTACTTTTCTCTCTATGCACACCCTCAGGGCCATAGTGTGATCTGGGTGGTGATAAAGGTTCAGGCAGTGACAGAGACAGAATGCCAGACTGGCTGGGCAGGCAGGGTTGGAGTCAAACCCCTCTGTCTCTGTGAGGTGAGGACTTGGTGGCCCAGCCAGCCTGTCCTGAAGGGGTGTATGAAAGGCATGCATTCTCAGAGACGCGACACAGAGAGAAGAAAGTCTGGCAGCCATGCTGTCTTACCCTTTATTCCCCATCCCGCCCTCCCTTTCTTTCCCTCCCTCAGTCCAATATCTGGCAGACTCCAGGCGCCACAGTGTAACTGCAGTCTCAGGTATGCTTCTGCAAGACACTACTACACAATCTCCCCAGGCTTCTATAGCCTAGCTGGGATCAGAGGAGTGATCATCCTACTGTATTATCTGAGCTATTCTATACCAAGTTTCGATTGTTGTTCCCCAATTCCTATACACTATTCTCACATCAAATTGAACATAATGAAAGTATTTCCTCCAATTTATTGTGTAGTACAGTATTGGCTTCTTCTTTTCCTTGTTCTGTTCTCCCTCCCTCCACTCCCCTCTAATGTTGTGGCATTGTCATCATGTTTAAGGGTTTAGGATGATTACAAAATAATGTGAAAATAGAACAAGTAAGCAGAGCCTATGTTGAGGTTCACCCTCTGTCAGCATAGTGACAGTTGCAGGGGCAATTTTCATTGTGGTGCATGTGGTTTTGTGGTAGATATGCTCTCATCTAAACTACATACTAAGCTGTGGCTGCTGGTTCATTATTTAAACAGGCCACAAGGATCATAATGCACATTTGTTCCTCAATGAAAAATCCTGACTTAAATTTGTATAATTTCTCTGTATGTTTTGTGGGACCGAAGGACTGTGCAGGGTTTTGTGTGTTAAGTAGGAAGGATTTGAGTGTGATTATGTGTTGATATAAATTAAGAGATTTATGATGGAAGATTTTAAATGTAATTGTAGCCAATTATGTAGTTGTAGCCTATTATAACACTAATAATAATAATATATATATTATTAACGTTTTTATTATTCGTTTTTTTGTTTGTTTTGTTTTTTTTAACGAATACAAAATCATTCCAACATCAACATACCTGGCAGGCTTCAAGGTCCGAATCCGGAATCCTTGGGAGGTCCCTACTCCATTGAAGTTTAAATGTAAAATGGTTAGGGTTAGGGTAAGGTTTAAGGTTAGGAACGTCCCAAGGATTCCGGATAGCACTGACCCTGGCTTCAGTCAGAGAAGAAGAAGACCCTGGCTTCAGTCAGTGGAGCGTAGGTGACGCGGACAGCTTCATTGTGTTTGCGGAACACTCTGCCAATGCGCACTACCACCACTATCCCATAACTACCCTCACTGGAAATCCGTTCTGTCATCACAGCGACGCGCAACGAAAAGATAGCAAACATGTCAGACAAGAAACAGACTGTGGATTTGGGATTATTAGAGGAGGACGATGAGTTTGAAGAATTCCCAGCTGAGGGTAAATTCATTATATTTCCATACGTTACTATTGTTCACCCGTTTTTTACTGAATTGTCTCATTTAGTGACAAAACCGGGCCCGACAGTGACTCAGCTAGTTTAGCAAGCTATGTTAACAACATTGAATGAAGTAAAAGTAAATAGCTAGTGTGCTAACAGCAGCAGCTGACGAGCTAGCTAGCTTAGTAGCTACTACTTTGAATTGTATTATTCACCTGATTGAATTTATAACGTTAGCTAACTAGCGATTGCACTGGTGTAAACTTTACATAGTTAAACATTAGTTAACTAACGTTAGCTGTAATGTAAACAACGCGCAGCATCTAGCTAAAAGCCAGCTAGCGTTAATTAACCTTAGTTACTGTAGCTAGCTAGCTACGCTAGCTGGAGTAGTAGCTAGTTGAGTAAAGGGCCATCCACACCAAGTTTTATAACTTTAACGATAAAATATACATAACCTAAACGTTCCACTGTACACCTGTCAGTCAACTGATCAACGCATCCTATTGCAGGCCTATTAATAAGGTGGTAACACAGACCATTCACTGCTTCAAGATGGGACAACCGCAAATAATACTTCAATGTACATGTGTGCCTAATGAAAAATAATAAACTCATATTTATATCTAACAATTCAACAATAATCCCTGTTTATCCCGGGTATCATTTACATCATGCCTCGATGCTGAAGTGTTATGTAAATTGTTAATTCGTTTGCATCTTCTTTTCCTCAGTGCTCATCTGTCCGTTGAAACTTTTTGCAACGCATCAGTGCAGTAATGTTATCACTGGCCAAAGTAATCACACCAATACTCATACTATATAACTTTCCCTGAATGTTAATTTGGCCTATTTTATATTCAGCAATTAAGAGCAAGCCTGCTTCACTCCACAAATGCCTAGCATTAAACAAAAATAAGTATACAAATAAATGTCCTATAGCTTTTCTGGGATTTCACGTGAAAAGGAATAGCGGGGAGTATTGCTTAGTCTATAGCCTATATTGCGCATGAGAACAGCTGGAAGAGAGTAGAGGTCGACCATTATGATTTTTCAACGCAGATACCGATTATTGGAGAACCAAAAAAACCGATACCGAATAATCGTCAGATATAATTTTTTAAATGTATTTATTTATTTTTAAATTTATTTGTAATAATGGCAATTACAACAATACTAAATTAACACTTATTTTAACTTAATATAATACATCAATCAAATCAATTTAGCCTCAAATAAATAATGAAACATGTTCAATTTGGTTTAAATAATGCAAAAACAAAGTGTTGGAGAAGAAAGTAAAAGTGCAATATGCCATGTAAAAAGCTAACGTTTAAGTTCCTTGCTCAGAACATGAGAACATATGAAAGCTGGTGGTTCCTTTTAACATGAGACTTCAATATTCCCAGGTAAGACGTTTTAGGTTGTAGGAATTATAGGACTATTTCTCTCTATACGATTTGTATTTCATGTACCTTTGACTATTGGATGTTCTTATAGGCACTTTAGTATTTCCAGTGTAACAGTATAGCTTCCGTCCCTCTCCTCGATCCTACCTGGGCTTGAACCAGGAACACATCGACACAGCCACCCTCGAAGCAGTGTTACCCATGCAGAGCAAGGGGAACAACCACTCCAAGTCTCAGAGCGAGTGACGTTTGAAATGCTATTAGCGCACACCCCGCTAACTAGCTAGCCATTTCACATCGGTTACACCAGCCTAATCTCGGGAGTTGATAGGCTTGAAGTCATAAACAGAGCAATGCTTGAAGCACAGCGAAGAGCTGCTGGCAAAACTCACGAAAGTGCTGTTTGAATGAATGCTTAAGAGCCTGCTGCTGCCTACCATCGCTCAGTCAGACTGCTCTATCAAATCATAGCCTTAATTATAATATAATAACACACAGAAATACGAGCCGTAGGTCATTAATATGGTCGAATCCTGAAACTATCATCTCGAAAACAAGATGTTTATTCTTTCAGTGAAATACAAAACCGTTCCATATTTTATCTAACGGGTGGCATCCCTCAGTCTAAATATTGCTGTTACATTGTACAACCTTCAATGTTATTGTAACGGTTCTCTTGTGGTGAAGGAGAAGCGGACCAAAATGCAGCGTGTAGATTACGATCCATGTTTAATAAACAAACGTAAAACACGAATCAATTACAAACTCTACAAATAAAGAACGTAACGAAAACCGAAACAGCATATACTTGTGTAAACTAACACAGAGACAGTTTCACCCACGAAACACACAAAGAATATGGCTGCCTAAATATGGTTCCCAATCAGAGACAACGATAAACACCTGCCTCTGATTGAGAAGCACTTCAGACAGCCATAGACTTAACTAGAACACCCCACTAAGCTACAATTCCAATACCAACACACCACATACAAAAACCCCATGCCACACCCTGGCCTGACCAAACAAATGAAGATAAACACAAAATGCCTCGACCAGGGCGTGACAGTTATGTCATAATTACGTAAAATTCTGGCAAATTAGTTCGTAACGAGCCAACCGGCCCAAACTATTGCATATACCCTGACTCTGCGTGCAATGAACGCAAGAGAAGTGACACAATTTCACCTGGTTAATATTGCCTGCTAACCTGGATTTCTTTTAACTAAATATGCAGGTTTAAAAATATATACTTCTGTGTATTGATCTTAAGGCATTGATGTTTATGTTAGGTACACATTGGAGCAACGACAGTCCTTTTTCGCGAATGCGCACCACATTGATTATATGCAACGCAGGACACGATAGATAAACTAGTAATATCATCAACCATGTGTAGTTAACTAGTGAATATGATTGATTGTTTTTTTACAAGATAAGTTTAATGCTAGCTAGCAATTTACCTTGGTTTCTTACTACATTCACATAACGGTCAGGCTCCTCGTGAGGCGGGTGGTTAGAGCGTTGGACTAGTTAACTGTAAGGTTGCAAGATTGAATCCCCGAGCTGACAAGGTAAAAATCTGCCGTTCTGCCCCTGAACAAGGCAGTTAACCCACCGTTCCTAGGCTGTCATTGAAAATAAGAACGTGTTCTTAACTGACTTGCCAAGTTAAGTAAAGGTGTAAAAAATATATATATTTATCGGCCAATCGGCGTCCAAATATACCGATTTTCTTATGAAAACTTGAAATCGGCCCTAATTAATCGGCCATACCGATTAATTGGTCGACCTCTAGGGCCTACCATTGGAAAATATGGCATTCTCATGCGCTGTTTGTCGACATCATTCTCCAAAGTCATCCTATAATTAATGTGGCCACCAATATGCTCACATATGCACAGTTATTTAGGCAAGTTCACTGTACGCTCTGCCTTCACGTTTTATTGAAGTGGTTATCAATGTTTTCTCGTTGGAGGGATAGGGAAAATATCACTCTGAAAGTGATCCAAACGATGGCTCTCGTTATCGTTCTCCACTATTTTTGTAGTTATCATTGCACTTGTGAACGCACATGTTCACTTGAATTAGAATAATTGATTTTTTATTCTAGTTATCGTTCTTAATGTGGACGGCCCTGTAGAGTTACTTGTTAGCTAGCTAACAGTGTTTCATAATTTCTCTTCATTGTATTTCTCTGTGTTCAGATTGGACGGGTCTGGATGAGGATGAAGATGCCCACGTGTGGGAAGACAACTGGGATGATGACAACGTAGAGGATGACTTCTCTAATCAACTCCGGTAGCCAGCCACACCATTCATATATTTACATTTGTATTATTATTTAGCAAAAGCTTTAATCCAGAGCGATTTACAGGAGCAATTAGGGTTAAGCGCCTTGCTCAAGGGGACATCAACAGATTTTTCACTGTATCTTCTTCACAGGAGACAAATCGCCCCAATGCTTGCACTGAATGTTGACGCGCAACGCTTGCAGCAGGGTTTTGGAAACATAAGGAACATAAACTCAGCAAAAAAATAAATGTCCTCTCACTGCCAACTGCTTTTATTTTCAGCAAACTTAATTAACATGTGTAAATATTTGTGTGAACATAAGATTCAACAACTGAGACAAACTGAACAAGTTCCACAGACATGTGACTAACATAAATTGAATTATGTGTTTCTGAACAAAGAGAGGGTCAAAATCAAAAGTAACAGTCAGTATCTGGTGTGGCCACCAGCTGCATTAAGTACTGCAGTGCATCTCCTCCTCATGGACTGCACCAGATTTGCCAGTTCTTGCTGTGAGATGTTACTCCACTCTTCCACCAAGGCACCTGCAAGTTCCCGGACATTTCTGGGGGGGAATGGCCCAAGCCCTCGCCCTCCGATCCAACACGTCCGAGACATGCTTAATGGGATTTAGATCTGGACTCTTCGCAGACACTGACATTCCTGTCTTGCAGGAAATCACGCACAGAATGAGCAGTATTGCTGGTGGCATTGTCATGCTGGAGGGTCATGTCAGGATGAGTTTACAGGAAGGGTACCACATGAGGGAGGAGGATGTCTTCCCTGTAACGCACAGTGTTGAGATTGCCTGCAATGACGACAAGCTCAGTCCGATGATGCTGTTACACACCACCCCAGACCATGATGGACCCATCACCCCAATTCCATCCTGCTCCAGAGTACAGGCCTCGGTGTAACGGTCATTCCTTTGACGATAAACGAGAATCCGACCATCACCCCTGGTTCGACAAAACCGCGACTCGCCAGTGAAGAGCACTTTTTGCCAGTCCTGTCTGGTCCAGCGTTGGTGGGCTTGTGCCGATAGGCAACGTTGTTGCCGGGGATATCTGGTGAGGACCTGCCTTTACAACAGGCCTACAAGCCCTTAGTCCAGCATCTCTCAGCCTATTACGGACATTCTGAGCACTGATGGAGGGATTGTGTGTTCCTGCTGTAACTCGGGCAGTTTTTGTTGCCGCCATCCTGTACCTGTCCCGCAGGTGTGATGTTCGGATGTACCGATCCTGTGCAGGTGTTGTTAAACGTGGTCTGCCACTGCGAGGACGATCAGCTGTCCGTCCTGTCTCCCTGTAGCGCTGTCTTAGGCGTCTCACAGTACGGACATTGCAATTTATTGCCCTGGCCACATCTGCAGTTCTCATGCCTCCTTGCAGCATGCCTAAGGTACGTTCACGCATATGAGCAGGGACCCTGGGCATCTTTCTTTTGGTGTTTTTCAGAGACGGTAGAAAAGCCTCTTTAGTGTCCTAAGTTTTCAAAACTGTGACCTTAATTGCCTACCGTCTGTAAGCTGTTAGTGTCTTAACGAATGTTCCACAGGTGCATGTTCATTTAATTGTTTATGGTTCATTGAACAATTATGGGAAACAGTGTTTAAATCCTTTACAATGACGATAAAAATGATAATTAAACAATCAAGTTAAATTTATACCAATATAATTTTTAATGTCCTGATTCATTCAGTGGGGTCTTTCTCTAACATATCATTAACATCATATCCAAAAAGTCGGATTTCTAACCTAATACATCTGATAATAAGCACCGAGCTCTGACAGAGCGGCAGCTTTATCCCAGCAACTTTTGAGGATTTGTAGTCATGGCTTCCAAGTTGCTTCTGCTGGTGAAAATAGCTAAATTTGCATGACACGATCTGAATTGAATGTAAAAGGCTTTGAAAATAAAAAGCTTGTGGGTACACTCAGTGCTCCCTTGACAGGTCATAGAGATGCTTGTTTTTTTTTATCTTTAAAAAAGAACAGTTACTTTGCATTGATATGAACAGCGTGTACTAAAATATGAACATACTACATGTCATGTCTCAAAATCTATCTTACCTCCTATATTATTTTATATCCTCTACATTTGAGAAGATGAGTTCAATGATAAGCCTGTCAGGTAGCCTTCATTCTCACACAGCAGTCAGCTTAGCTGACACAATGCTATCTTCCTGATTTTTATGACCACTTTTTTTATCTTATTTATCTTATATCTTATATTATTATTATTTATCTTCTCTGGCGTCTATGGATTTTTGCTCTAATTTTTACTATCCTACAAGGGTAAAAAGTTATTTTTGTCTTGAACAGATTATGCTAGAGACATGAGGTTTGGACCGTTGTTTTTCTTTGAGGATTATCAACACCAGGGCTGTCCAACCCTGTTCCTGGAGAGCTTACCCTCCTGTAGGTTTTCACTCTGACCCCAGTTGTAGCCAACCTGATTCAGCTTTTCAAGCGGCTAATTATTCTAATAAGTTTCGCTAGATGAAGGTTGGAGTGAACCTACAGGAACAGGGTGCTAATGAAAACCTACAAGATGGTAGCTCTCCAGGAACCGGGTTGGAGTGAGAACCTACAGGATGGTAGCTCTCCAGGAACAGGGTTGGAGTAAGAACCTACAGGATGGTAGCTCTCCAGGAACAGGGTTGGAGTGAGAACCTACAGGATGGTAGCTCTCCAGGAACAGGGTTGGAGTGAGAACCTACAGGATGGTAGCTCTCCAGGAACAGGGTTGGAGTGAGAACCTACAGGATGGTAGCTCTCCAGGAACAGGGTTGGAGTGAGAACCTACAGGATGTTAGCTCTCCAGGAACAGGGTTGGAGTGAGAACCTACAGGATGGTAGCTCTCCAGGAACAGGGTTGGAGTGAGAACCTACAGGATGGTAGCTCTCCAGGAACAGGGTTGGAGTGAGAACCTACAGGATGGTAGCTCTCCAGGAACCGGGTTGGAGTGAGAACCTACAGGATGGTAGCTCTCCAGGAACAGGGTTGGAGTGAGAACCTACAGGATGGTAGCTCTCCAGGAACAGGGTTGGAGTGAGAACCTACAGGATGGTAGCTCTCCAGGACAGGGTTGGACAACCCTGATCTACACAATTAACATATATTTCTACCCATTATTCAAAAGTTGCATTTTTGATTGGACACCCTACTTTATAGAGTTAGTGTTCTCACATGGCCATCCCTCCATGTCACATGGTTTATTTACGGAAGACTGAGGCAGTCACCTGTGCTAATTAGCTATCTAGCGTGCTTTGAAGACCTAGTTAGTTCTTCAACTGGAGGCACACAGTATGGATCTGTTCAGAACTTACTGTAACGTTAGCTAGCAGTATCTATTTTATTGGAAACATTCTTTCTTGCTGTTTTGAAAGATAAGGGACATATATATTTCGAAAACCATTTAGCCAGCAATGATTATTGACCTTTCTAACAACGCCGTTGGAATTGTAGATCACATGGCCAGCCGTGGGCGAAGCGCTCGTAGCCAGCTAGCTACACCTATCACCTTTTACTTATGACAAATCATTGTGCCCCACTCAGCTTCACGCCCCTAGAAATAAGATGAAGCCCTCTGTTTAAGGGATGTGATGCTTTGATCTTTGAGTAGGCCTATAAGATTTGACAAAGGGGAAATGGCTAAATGGTAACTAAAACAGTCAAAATTGTCATGCTGAATGTTTAGGCACAGCAAATTTAATCAGGCTTTAGACTCCCCTTGAGTGTACTAGTTGGCAATAATAACAAGCACAGATAACATGTCAGTTATTAGGAGATTCAAGCAATAGGCACTATGAAGCTTTCTTAAAAATGGTCTTATGGCCACACATATTGGCCTAGTTTTTTTTTAATGCTCAATAAATGCTTTTCATTTCTCCCACAGTGGTGATCATATGGTTTAGTGCGGACATCTATAAAGCATTGACCATTGAGTTGATGGAATCCTCATCAACAAAAAAATCCTCATCGAATAGTGGTGTTTCGAATGTTATCGTAGAGTTCAGAGTTTCAAAGTCAGAAATGACCACTAGAATTACCCTCCTAAGTCTGTGTTCCAAGTAGGGTACCTGAGTTTACGAGTTTTGTCGTTTCATCAACTGACCTTTCACCTTTCCAACCAAAAGATGATAAAACAAAGCCATTTACAACCTTCATAGTGTAGCCCTGTTAATTTACATACAATATTTCGTTTGACTTATTGAGCAAAGGAAGCAAGCCAACTGAACGATTAGGCTATTAGCAATGTTTGCAGAGTTGTCCGACGTCTTTCCGAGTTCACCAACTGAGAGCTAAGAGATCCCGAGACACATCCGAATGCACCATAATCCTGGAAGTCTTTTCTTGTGGGTGGGGCTTTCTGTTGTCTGGGTACTGTTTGCACCCACTGCTTTCAGCCGTTCATCTTGGTTGTGTCTCTTTTCTTACCTGGGGAGACATTAGTCAGCATTATTGCATGTCATTTGTAAATTATTATGCAGGCTTTGAATGATACGGACAGTCTACAATGTGTGCTTTATTGTCAGTGATATGTATTCTATGCATTTGCATGCGTAGGCTACGCTTGTTGAATAATCAACTAGTGTATTGACTTGAAGTGGCCAGTCTGTACACATTTTTTTTTTAGTGTCCTTCAGACAATAGGGCATTCAAACCTTTGATGGCTGCTATTAAGACATTTATAGAAGACATGGGGTATGATTTATGTTTTAAGCATTTAGCCTTGTACAAGTAGATCTACTTCCTTATAAATCTGTAGCTGTCTGCATTATATTTCTTCAGTTGGATTTCATAATGCTTTTCTCAATCAACATAGAAGGACACTTGTGCTTTAACCATTGGACTGCTTGGATGTGTCTCAAATGGAACACTATTCCCTATATAGTGCACATCTTAAGACCACAGCACCCACTCTTCCCATAGGGCTCTGGTAAAAAGTAGTGCACTAGAGATAAGGAAAAAGGTGCCACTTGGAACGCACACTTTGTAATCATCTCAATTGACTGGTCCTTTTTTTTCTCTCTCCGTAGAGCGGAGCTGGAGAAACATGGTTCCAAGATGGAGACGTCGTAGTAGCTGGCTAGTGGACACCGCTGCTGGGATTAGATATGGATGGACTTTGATGTTCTGAATGTTAAAACTTCACACTTACGATGGAGGATGTTTATAACTAAACTCGCTCCTTTTTTTCCAAAAAACCTTGACTTGAGTAAAATGTTTGAAAATGTCCCCCTTTGGATGTTTTCATTGTTCTAATGATCTGTATTGATTCAGATAATGTAAGAGTTATCTAAACATTAAAGGTGGTTCAGTTCACGTACCCGTTGACATACTCTTTATTTATGTACATTTTCCATCTCTTTGGGCATAAAACAGCTGGTCAGTTACTGTTTTAATATAAATCCATATTTTCCAATGTTTTGTTTTACTATAAAGACCACTTTGTGTCCACGGCTTGGGTTTAACATCCGTTTAAATACCACTTTTTGTTAGAGCCATTGATTTGAAACATAGCTTTTCTGCCAGCACAACACTTAACCTACGTTTTAATGGTCCAGTAATTATTGGACTGTGTGACACTCTCCACATCCATTTTAATCCACAATATGAATGTTGTATGATGTTAGTAAGAGTCAAGTGCTGCATCACTCATCTTTCCATTGTGATGCTCTTGGTTTGAAAACTACCACCCACTTTTCACATGGTCACTCTCCCATAGTAAACCATTTAAATGAGCAGGTGTGTGTCAGAGAGAGAGACTGGGTAGAGACGCGCACACAGGGAGATGTGCGAAGTTGTGTGTGTACCGTGCATATTTGTCTGTGTCTAAAGTATGACTGACACACACACACACACACACACTGCCAGCCACACAGTGAAGAGTTCCTCTCTGCTGTCTGTATAACAACCCCTGCCTTCCCTCTGAGCCCATGGGGTTGGGGCTGAGTCTCTGAAGGAGAGATTATCCACTGCCATGTTTGTCAGGAGCAGGGAGGTGGTCTCAGCATGGGGGCCCCCGGCCTGCCCTGCCTGGGCCTGCCCTACTCCCGACCAGGCCCTACTCTTCCGGCTCCACACAGCAGGGACCCCCGCACTGAACCGGAGGCCAATTTACCCCAGCCACACTCCCCCGGCAAAATGATTTCTCTGCATTTGTGGACTCTTACTCAGGGTGCTGATGAGCTGAAATGGATGCCAGTAAGACCTGCTGCCTGCCAGCCTGCTGTAGCAGAGAAGAGCTGTTTCCTCCTCCTGTTTTCCCCCCTCTGCCTGGCACTTGGCTGTGTCTCATTGTCCTTTGTGTTGCTGGTAGACATGCTATAGCTCCTGTTGGAATAGGAATCAGATATGTTTTATACACATTCTGTTTTGCTTCTCTTCATAGTACTTTTTATTTATGGACATATTATAGATGCAATCCTGATTTTCAGTTCAAAACAACATGTAGGGTTCATTTATCAAATCTAACCACCACCTCTCTACACAAAACGGAACGTGTTGATGAACGTTTAAAGCAGCGGATGGCAGTCCAATAGTCTTACCACATTTCCCAAAGATTCTACTTTGACATTCTATGTTGAACCGCCACTGTTCATCGACAGCCAGCAGGTGATCCGCTGTGCGTTGATGTTCGTTATGTTCTCTCTTCTCTAAGGTATGTTCTCTGATGTTTCTGAAGTTGTGCAGGTATAAGTCCTCATGATGAGAGAGTATCTCCTAAGAGGTTACAGCTCCCTCTTCACCAGTGATTATACCAAACACTTGTCTGCAGACCACAATCCAACTTCTCCCTTGTGTATAAATCCCTAACACCCATCCGGATTTCTCCAACCGTTCAGAATGAAATTTCAACATGCCCAAAAGGAATATTGGTGTTGTTATAGACACCAGTGAATTCAGCAGTCCCTTTACTTGTATACATTACTACTCTTATCTTGCAGTTAAGGGTTTTTACATGTCAAATAAAATAAAATTGTATTTGTCACATGATCAAATGGAGGATGCAGAACCGAGACTGACACATTGCACAAAGATGCACATCTAACTATGCCCTTGAAGCTAAGTGCCAGGAGCTGGATCATTATTTTAATTGTTGGAAAGGCAGCGGAGTGAGAGAATCGGTAAGTGAGAGAAACGGAGGAGAACACACAGCCATTTTGTTTGTGCTGAGAGCGGAAGATTGTCCCCTTGTATTGGGGCTTGAGGAGGGCCTCTGTGGCTCCCCCAATATTCAGCCTCACAGGCCTCACAGCTTTTCACTCTTCTCTATAATATCTCCATCTAGAATTGCTTTTCATTTACCTAACTTTTTGTCATTCATTTATGACCCGCATGATTCACCTTGACATGGGCAGTCTGCCCACTTTGACCAATATTGATGTATCAACTCAATCACATTTATAGTTTGAACTGAGACCCAATGAGGATTTATTTTTGGAAGGCAATATGATTTCATTTTGGGTTTCATCAATAGACTGCTACAATTGCTTTTGTCCACTTTGTCTAAAGCATCTCTACATGGAACCCCAGATTAGGGTTTGACCATTTTCTTTGCTGATAATAGAAAAAATATAACCAGCAAGACATGTCACAATATAAATCCAGTGAAAAGAACATATTTTGTAACATTTTAGATATATATTTTATTTTATTGTTCCTCTGGCCTTGTGGCTGTGTGCGATGGATCCATCCCACTGTCTCAACACTGAAGAGAGGACACACACAGCATCCTCCCAGGCTATACTTTACTTCCCTCTCCCTCAGACAATGGTGGGTACTGCGGTCGTTCCAAGGTTCTGTGACCGCAGCAGGCCTCTCCACCGCCAGCCAAGAAAGACGGGGCCGTCGTAGTCGTGCAGGCAGGGAGCACACAGCTGCTACAATAATAGGCCTAATTGCACGTTTCTTTTGTGGGGATGAAATTAGTGGCAGAGTACTGCTACATACAATGCCCCCACAAACCTCGAAAAAAAAGAGAGACACGAGGGGGCGAGTCGTTCACCAGAGAGAGACCCATCACTGCCTACCACCCACGGCCAAGCGTCGTCCCACACCTGTATTCGCCCTCGCTAAAGTAAACACCGATAATAAGGTGTAATTACTTTCGAAAATAACGAGGAGGGCTCCCCATGTGAGAATGGCTCGCCTGTTTATTGTGAGGCTGAAACGACCTCAGAGGACACTGGAGGAAAACCCTATCAAAAGCCTGAGTGTTCCCACAGAGAGACCCCACAGGACAGACAGGCATGCATCAGTTTCAAGGAGGACCTTGTTTTTTCATGTCAAAACTGAGTCATTTCTGCCCTTATCACCACAATGGGGATGGACCCTGGAGAGTGTGGGCCGGGTGGGGTTTCAGTATGGCAGCAAGCTGAGCTGGGCGTTAAAGTGACGTAGCCCTGTATTGAAATGCATGTAACTAATAAAGAGTTATGTTTTGTTCCATGTGTTCTATCTACACCATACTCTGTCTAGTTCACACTACACTATACCCTGTCTAGCTCCCACCTGTTTCTCCATCACACTACACTATACCCTGTCTAGTTCCCTTCTGTTTCTCTATCACACTACACTATACCCTGTATACCTTGTCTAGTTCACACTACACTATACCTTGTCTAGTTCCCACCTGTTTCTCCATCACACTACACTATAACCTGTCTAGTTCCCTTCTGTTTCTCCATCACACTACACTATACCCTGTCTAGTTCCCACCTGTTTCTCCATCACACTACACTATACCCTGTCTAGTTCCCACCTGTTTCTCCATCACACTACACTATAACCTGTCTGGTTCCCTTCTGTGACTCCATCACATTACACTATACCCTGTCTAGTTCCCACCTGTTTCTCCATCACATTACACTATACCCTGTATGTCCTGTCTAGTTCCCACCTGTTTCTCCATCACACTACACTATACCCTGTCTAGTTCCCTTCTGTTTCTCTATCACATTACACTATACCCTATCTAATTCCCACCTGTTTCTCCATCGCATTACACTATACCCTGTATGTCCTGTCTAGTTCCCACCTGTTTCTCCATCACACTACACTATACCCTGTCTAGTTCCCTTCTGTTTCTCTATCACACTACACTATACCCTGTATACCTTGTCTAGTTCACACTACACTATACCTTGTCTAGTTCCCACCTGTTTCTCCATCACACTACACTATACCCTGTCTAGTTCCCACCTGTTTCTCCATCACACTACACTATACCCTGTCTAGTTCCCACCTGTTTCTCCATCACACTACACTATACCCTGTCTAGTTCCCACCTGTTTCTCCATCACCCTACACTATACCCTGTCTAGTTCCCTTCTGTTTCTCCATCACACTACACTATACCCTGTCTAGTTCCCACCTGTTTCTCCATCACACTACACTATACCCTGTCTAGTTCCCACCTGTTTCTCCATCACATTACACTATACCCTGTCTAGTTCCCACCTGTTTCTCCATCACCCTACACTATACCCTGTCTAGTTCCCTTCTGTGACTCCATCACACTACACTATACCCTGTCTAGTTCACACAACACTATACCCTGTCTAGTTCCCACCTGTTTCTCCATCACATTACACTATACCCTGTCTAGTTCCCACCTGTTTCTCCATCACCCTACACTATACCCTGTCTAGTTCCCTTCTGTGACTCCATCACACTACACTATACCCTGTATACCCTGTCTAGTTCCCACCTGTTTCTCCATCACATTACACTATAACCTGTCTAGTTCCCACCTGTTTCTCCATTACATTTACATTTACATTTAAGTCATTTAGCAGACGCTCTTATCATCACACTACACTATACCCTGTCTAGTTCCCACCTGTTTCTCCATCACACTACACTATACCCTGTCTAGTTCCCACCTGTTTCTCCATCACACTACACTATACCCTGTCTAGTTCCCACCTGTTTCTCCATCACACTACACTATACCCTGTCTAGTTCCCACCTGTTTCTCCATCACACATATTAAAGTTCAGTTAAAAGGGGATCGACTCGTCATAGACCGTAGAACACGACACTGGACAGTTCAGACAGTAGAATCTTGCTGGAGCTTCAGTGTCGTTCAGGACGGACTGGCCTTAAACACATCTGACATGTTCTCACACAGAGAGAAAGCAAAGGGAATTCTTCTTTTTAACGCCATCAGTGGTGGTTGAGTCACTATGAAAACACAGCCTTTAGTTTAATGTCAGTGTGGATTATGGACTTCCCTGCTGCAGCAGAGCAGTTTAGCATTCCTCTTATTTCTGGTCTGGATGGAATTTTGAGTGGAATAAATGTATAATCTCTCAGACATTGAGCAAAAGGCCACTCTCAGCCTAATGTGAATGTGATATGGACATGCATAGTCCTGCATAGACAATGATTAGAAAACATACTATTCTGTATAGAGTACACTACTTTTAACCAGAGCCTAAATGGGGAATATGGTGCCATTTGGTACGCACACAGTACAATTCAGTGTAAGCATCATGGGGCTGCTGATGGGACTACTTTACTAAGACTTGAAGGTGACTGCCGGTATTCATTACCCACAATACTTTGTTATGGTACAGCACAGTCACCTCTGCTTGACATATATTTGAATGTAAATGTGTCACATACTGTAAGTAACGGATCACTACAGTAGTATTGACTGAGTCTCAACCTGTGTGTCAATGAAAGCAGTAGTATCAGGACAAAATATAGAAGTGGTTGAAATAGGTCAAGCCAACGACTTTTGGAGGATCTCGCTACAATATCCTCAGCATGTAGGCCTATCATATTCCTGTATTTATTTACACAGGGGGACATTTAATTAAGGGCTAACTAAAAAACTCTTATCCAGTGTTCCATAAGAATTATCTTCATGCTATCATTAAACCTCAATGTGCAATAGGCCTGAATGGGCTTTCTGAAAATGTAAATCAATATGTTTACAGTAACGTCCCCAACAAACTCCCCACTGTGCCACCGTCCACACAGACACCAATACCAACAATTAGGGTTTGTTTTCTATTTGTATTCCTCTTTTCCCCCCCACTGACCTTATTTTTAAGCATTTGTAGCTCCCATATCAAGCCATCCATTCTACTGAGTTTAAAAGCATTGGACAATGAAGGAAGACACATTTACAAAACAATTTAGACACAGAGAGAGAGGCACAATTTAGACACAGAGAGAGAGGCACAATTTAGACACAGAGAGAGAGGCACAATTTAGACACAGAGAGAGAGAGGCTTTTGCAAGGCAAATAGGCACTTGTGTTATCATCATCACTGGTGAATTGTTGTCAGTTAAAATATAATGTGCAGTACTCCACTCCCATTTAAAGAATCAATTTATTCATAGATATATGTTTACATATAGGCCTGATTACAATATCAACTAACAAGTAAAAATGTATCAAATTAAGTTGAGAAGCTTCTAAGGATGTATTTATTAAGCCATTAAGCAGACTTGCTCATCAAGAGCAACATGCAATTTATACATACAAAAAAATCACAAAAAGTCTGGTGCTATCCTATAAGATCATACAGGCGTTTTTCATCTCATTGGCCTGCGATTGGTATTTCACCATTTCCCTGTGGTCAGTCTAAAAACTATCACATATTTACAGAGGAGGATCATCCTACTGACTGACAAACACATAAAATGGGAGAAAAACAGACAAACACAGGCAAATGATTAGCTGCTGCGAGCGGCAGTGGGTTGGAGAGCCTGGGAGGCCTGGCACCGCCACGGTCAATGGTGCTGGGTCCAACAAGGAAACGATTAATCATGTGTGAGCGTCTGTCTGCTCGCTAGACGACAACAACGCTCCAAATCTCTGCCTGAGCCTGAGGCTGCACACCAGCCATCTACACAGGCATGCAGTCCCTCACACACAGATGAGCACACACAGACAGGCTAGCATAAAGACAGACATAGTCATACATACAGTACATGCACACACAAACACACACACGCACGCACACGCTCCAACACACACACACACGGATGTGCTTATGCTATATCAGGTATATCAGACAAATGTCATCACCTCAGTGCCGATGTCTTATTCACGACGATGTTCAAGGAAGCTGTACTGTGCTGGCTCTCTTTTCAAGTCTCAAACAGATCATAATCACCTAGCAAGTCCAACACATTCAATAGAGATTGATGGATATTGCCATGTGCATTCACTGAGCAATTTCAAGCGTTGAAGGCCTACTACATATTTATTGCTACTCTGAATCGAAACAGAGAGTTTTTTATGTTTCTCTTACTCTCAAAATTACAGAGGGACAAAACCTGAAGTGAGCTTTTTCATTTCACTCACTCAGGGAAGTTTAGTCGTCCTTAATTTAACTATTTGTCTTCCGAGTGGCAAAGTGATTTAGGTATGAACTAAAGCAGGCGAGGGCTTACCGAAATGAAATAGGAAATGTGTTGTTTATTCCCCTGCTTGGGATTGGGGGAAAGGGGAGGGTTCGGGGGAAAAAAACATAAATGCAAACAAAGTGGTGTGTGTTTCACGATTGGGTGTCTGGATGGCATCAGGCGAGGCTGACCAATTAGGACTGACACAGGTTACTCTAGGGGTCTCGACTGAGAAACACCGCCAAAGCCTGCTAGGAAAAAGTAGCTTTGAATCCCAGGCTAGAAGAGGGAGGGGTGAGGGGATGCATACATGGGCATTCCCCTCTTTTTCCAAATGGTATTTTTTTCTAAAATCATCCCACCCACTATTGGTAGTAGCCGAGCTGTGTCTTGCAGGTTGCCTTTTTGGGGCTAAGCTAAAATAAACAAAGTATATATGCCTACTTTACTTAATGTATCTCTAACTTACATTTGTTGATGTAATACAAATATTTAGTTAAGATAAAATAGTAACTTTATTGACAGTATTTAATCTGTGGTGCATAATCAACCGTGGTCCCCAATCAATTGTGATTACAGATCAATATCTTCTTTCACTGGTGTAATCCCTTAATTACAATATGTAATCAATGTGGGGACTGCATACACACAAGTACACACACACATACACACACACACACATTCCACACCACTCCTGGTCTTCACTCTATAGGACCAGATGGCCAACTCCTCAGGGAGATGAAAAGGAAAAGACTTAAAGATTTGCTGGTGTACTTGTTTAGTTCAAAGACAAATGCCCCTCTGATAATTCCCCACAATGCTCCTTGCGGGGCCCCTGTGATCACCGATTATGAGAAAGCCCTGAGAGACATCTGAGAGACAACTGCCTCAACCAAGGGAAGACAAGAGCCTAAAGCCTCCCTCCACACACCGCTCTCCTCTCTTACTCCCTCCATCCATCCTTCTCTAACCAGAATGCCCGGACCCTGTGTTTGTGGGCAGCATCTGGGTTCATTTAGCCTAGGCGGGGGACCCTACGCCCTCTCGTGTTGCAGGCCTGAGTGTGGGCCCTTGTTTTTTTGGAGAGGGGTTCAAGCCCCACTGACCGCCTGGACCTTCTCAAACCACCCCGGCGGGTGCATCCGCCCAGCCCTCCAGAAGGCCAATTTCAGCCCATCCCAGATGCCCCTGAGCATGTTTAGTGTAGCTCTTCATCTGAACTGAAAGATGTTAAACAGATTCATCCAGAAGCCAGCAGTCTCATTGAGGTTTGGAGGAGAAGGAGTGGGTGGACAGTGGTGGTAAGGGGTGGGGGAGGACTGCGGCTGCAAGTGAATGTGTATGCGTGTGTGTGTGCATGCCTGAGTTTGCGTGTGGTTAGCGACGTGAGTGGAGTATTGAATGAGTAGAAAAATGTATAATAAATAAATGTGTAGTAAATCCATAATGGAGGAATAACGTCCTCAACTATGCAGGTCAATTCACCTTATTTCCCTCTTATAGTCTTTAAAAGAAAAAATAATCTGCTCTGGGGTCAGGTCTTAGCAACCAATCTCTATGAGCCGGACAACTGTGAGTAGAAAACGTTCCTATTCCATCTCCCATCCCATGTCTAATGTCAGAACTATTTATCAGTCTGGTCTATGAATGGAACCAGAGTGAGTTTGATTGGCTAAGTAAGTCGTTGGGATGTTATTCAAACACAGAATTATTTCAGCGTAAACAAGTAAGCGCTTGTCATGCTCTATTACCGGTGCAGTGTTTACAGCGGTGCCACTTTAAAGCACCGCGTGTTACAGATGATGTTCCTGCATTGTGTTTGACATCCCTCTGATTGGCTAGATATGGAGATAGATGAAAATATACATTGTTGGTTGCTAGGCAGAAAGAAGTGTACATATTTGGATACTAAAGTATCGCACAAGTCTTATTATATACAGTAATAAGATACTAATAGTGTAAAGTGACTAAGTAAAAATACTTTGAAGTACTACATAAGTAGTTTATTTGGGGTATCTGTACTTTACTATTTATATTTTTGACAATTTTGACTTTTACTTCACCGCATTCGTAAAGATATTTTTAAATACCTTTTACTCCCATATATTTTCCCTAACACCCAAAAGTACTCATTACATTTCGAATGCTCAGGCAGGACAGCAATATGGTCAAATTCACGCACCGATATAACGCATTGTCATCCCTACTACCTCTGATTTGGTGGACTCACTAAACACAAATACTGCATTTGCAGATGATGTTGGAGTGTTCCTCTGGCATTCTGTGAATAAATCAAAACAAGAAAATTGTGCCGTCTGGTTTGCTTGCTAATGTAAGGAATTTGATGTATAGCATTTACTTTTACTTTTTACTTAAGTATGACAACTGAGTACATTTTCCATCACACTATCTTTTCCATCACTGTACATTTAAAAGCAAATATTTTTAGACTTTTACTCAAGTAGTATTTTACTGGTTGAGTTTCACTTTTACTTTTCTATTAAGTCATTTTTTATTAAGGTATCTTTACTTTTACTCAAGTAATGCAAACGATTACTTTTTTTCACCACTGTAAGATACTGTATACAGTAAGGATGATGTACTCATCTTAAATGTGTTTTTCGATTTATAGATACTGTAAATGTAATTTGATAAGCATGGTAAAATATTGTATTATGTAAAATGCTTTATAATGTCTATTCTCATAAGTTTCTTATTTTAATGCAAAACACATTTGTCTCTCTCAGTCCTCCCACCCACACTATCTGGACAGCGTGTTTGTATTGTGGTTTGGTCCAACAAGTCACAAGTTATATAAAACCTATTTTGGCAAGCCGTGGGTTTGCAGGGTTTGTTGTTGTTGTACAATGCAAGGCTTAGCTGTTTGCAGACACTTGATGTTTGCTTTGCGTGTCACATAGCTAACACGACTGGAATTGGCGAGGCCTTGACTTATAGAGGGTTTTAAAACGTTTCCCTGTGATATATACTAAAAAGCCTTGGACAAATTAATCTGGGTATAAATATTCACTTTAACAAAAATGTTATTTTTTCTATGAGGTATGTACACTCTGACTGGTAGAGATTGAGATGGCTAGGTGTAAAGACAACGGTTCCTTAACTTAATTAATGGAAAAACTGTTGCCGGAAGGTGAACCTTTCTCTCAGGTCTACATCCACCACACACCCCTCAGAATCACATTATCTTATCATGAATACATCTTCCATGTCATCTTTCGTCAGAAAAATACAACCCAAAGTCACATCCTACAAGAGAATAACCCAGGGGAGAGACAAAAACAGAATAATGTCTTCAACGGGTGACTTACAAAACTATGTGAATCCACTTAAAGAGAAAAAAAAGACCTTTGAGTGACTGACAGACGACGGCAATAAAAGTAAGACCAAACTGGTCATTTACAGCGCTATTTGAGAGGCCGCCATTAAGCTGTCAGCATTTCAAATCCAAGACACAATTTTTCAAGAACACATCCCCTTGTGTCTGTTACTTTTAATAGAAAGTCTTTAACCCCCTTTGACCTCTAGGGTCTACAGTTATTGACAGTTAATAGAGACTGTGTGGTCGGTGAAGAGGCCCAAACTGGTCTAATCATTTGTTTATAACTGAGGGGGTCTATTTTTGAAACACTGTTTAGATGGTTAAAAATAGAAGGTGGTCGTCATTCACTCATCGCTCATTCCGTCCGAACGCGTGGGTCCTCGGGGACCGAGAGGCCCAGAGAGGTGACCCAGTGACTCCCCAGGCCAGGAGGGGTCAGAGGTTCCAGGGTTTATCCCCATTATTCAATCTCTCATGGGACCTTGGACCAGTCCAGGACCACATCCGTGATTCAGTTGGCCTTTCAAATTAGTTTTAGTTCTCAAATTCTGTTCCTAAAAATAAGACAGGGAAATCAGATCAGGGAATTAAATGATTTAGCACCATTGTTTCCCAAAGGCCTATTTGTCATTTAAATCTCTCACAATCTCTCACAATGATTATGGATAACGTTTTTTCACATGAAGAAAGAGTGGATGTATATGCAAAACAACAAGGTCTCATGGCTCACAAATGCTGCAAATCATAACCTCAACAAACAATAGCACACCTCTGTGTGCTACCGCCAGTAGTCATTTAATACCACACAGTAATGCTATGTCAAAGGACCAAATCTTTCATGTTTAAATCTTCTTAAATATTGTTATACAACCAAATTAAGTGCAGGTTATGAGATTAGCTCATTAAATGTTACTCACAGCCATTTTTCCAATAAAGGGTAGACTGTGCCATCAATATTTGGGGGGGATGTGGGCTATTCCCTGCGTTGGCCATTTTGAGAGGAGCAGACAGCCTGCTGAGAAAAATACAGTGGTTCATGCTGGTGATCCGGGAATCCGAAAAGCCACCAGCAAAAAGCTATGAATTATTTTGAGCGCAAAATGCATTTTCTTTGAAGACCATGTGCCATTAGGGCCCTTTTGCTCCCTTTTAAATTGTTTTTATGCTGTGAGTAATGTTAACCTTTGCTATTGTAGTCATGGAATTTTCTCTCTCTCTCTTCCTCTCTCCCTCTATTTTTCCCCCTGACACAAAGCATGGAAGGATGGAATGGAAAGGAAATATAAAGTAGTGGAACCATTTACTGTGGGGAAGAGGTGGGAGCAGAAACCTTGTATGCTCTCTTCCATAAATGCCCCTTTTCAGATCTTTAGATGAGGTTCTGTGAGAAGTTCTTTGTCAGGTTCCTTGTCATTTACTTTATGTTCGTATTCTTCTTTTTTATTATTTCTTATTGTTGTTACATTGTCGAGGAAGGAATCTGCAAGTAAGCATTTATTTAGAAGATGTATACCATGTGCATCCCGTACATACGACTAATACAACTTGAAACTTGAGCAGCTTTATGACTGATTGAAGAGCTACTACACTCATGGGAGGAATAGCCAATAGAAGACCATTATGACATACTACATCACTACATTATACCTTGTTTTGTTTTTGTTTATGCAGGTGTATAGGTGATGTAATGCATTATTGATGAGGCCTGTACCATGTTTGACTATCATTGTTTTTAGTGTCTCAAAACTAAATTTGAGAGGTCCACAATGTGGTTTAAAAAAATGAATTATCTGATGGATTAATTGAAGTACCTGACGGATGAAAAAAGTCACAACCGGGTTGATAGAATCATTTTTTAAATGCTGACAGACAATTTGTTCGTTGGACATGGTGGGATCATTTTATGTCTGTAAAATGTATTATGCGAAAAATGGCAGTGGATGCGCTTTTATGCATTTAATTATTAGTCTGCAGATGAAATAAGTTATGATGAACTTCACATGGTGGTGAACGTGCAAGGTGATGAGTTTGATGCTCCTTTCCAATAAATATTGAGGGTCTTATTCTGGTGAAATGGTGATCGATGCTTGGCTGCCGTTTGACAAATACAAATATTATCGCTCTTATCCATAATAATCTCATAATATAGGTAGCCTACACACATAGTAGTGTGAAGATGTTCGGTGGGTGCTGAGATTGTTTCTGCCCACACTACAGATGGCTATATCGTTCCCTAATACAGGAGTAGTAAAGGCTCAGTGTACTACTTTTGTGCAAAACAAACCAAAAATATTTATTTATTTTCCAGATTTTTCAGGGGTTGCTGCAGCACCCTCAGCACCCCTGCTTCCCGCGGCTATGCTTGCCCACACTGTATCTGCTGCAGTAGCTGTTGGCTAGAGCTCATGTGCCAAGGCCAGAGTGGGCACATTTGCTATATATCGCAACAGTTTTTTGTGACAAAACCATCAGTAGAGTTGAAAATGCAATGGAAACCCATTTAACTTGTATTATTTTTATTTTCCTGGGGCCCAGGAGATTTCCTGATCTGGTTGGCTTACCCAGTGGTTCTCAAACCTCTGTTCGTGTACCTTCAGCCAGTTCATGCATTTGATCTATTCCAGAACTAGCACAACTTGTCCTTGATTAGGTGAGTCAGGGCTAAAACAAAATTGTGAAACGTCTGGGGGTCCCTGAGAAGAGGTTTGAGATCCACTGGGCTAACCTAACTAGGAAAACATCCGGATCCTAGTTGGAGGGTATAACATTGTAAAAAAAACAGCTGTAAAATGGTTTTATATGGGCTATGATGAGACTAGATCTTTTCTAATCAGGTCATATGTTTTTAATTTTTTTTTAAAAGACAACAACTGCGATTGCACAATATAACTAACATGGCTGAGTTTGCTTTATGCAGGGTTGCATTGTGTAGGCCTTTGCATCTGTAATTAAAAAGTTATTCACACAGTATGTCATTACTGTTGTGTTGATTGTGAATGCCAGTCAATCATTTTGGATTGATAAGGTCTAGGTAGCCTAGCCACCCGAAGTTTGAATATAAACCAAATTTGATCACATTCACATTTTCTCAACAAAAATAAATAGGCCTATTTTAGTCTATAAATACATGATGTTACCGCTTACACGGAACCCAAACTGGCTGCGCGCGTGCGCCATTATGCATAAATTAATTTTGTCCCCCTACACCAAACGCGATCACAACACGCGGGTTAAAATATCAAAACAAACTCTGAACCAATTACATTAATTTGGGGACAGGTCGAAAAGCATTAAACCTTTATGGCAATTTAGCTAGATAGTTTCACTTGCTAACTAATTTGTCCTATTTAGCTAGCTTGCTGTTGCTAGCTAATTTGTCCTGGGATATAAACATTGAGTTGTTATTTTACCTGAAATGAGAAACCAATGAGGAGATGAGAGAGGCAGGACTTGCAGCGCAATCTGCGTCAGAAATAGAACTGACTTCTATTTTAGCTCTTGGTAACGCAGATGCTCGTTGGCGCACGCGAGCAGTGTGGGTGCAATAATTGAATAATATAGATTTCTAAATGTATTTTGCAACACTCATGCACACGACACGAGCAGTGTTGTCAGCCTGTTACTTTCCCCTGACCTGACCGGAGGCAGGTAGCCTAGTGGTTAGAGCATTGGGCTAGTAACCAAAATGTTGCTCGATTGAGTCCCTGAGCTGAGGGTAAAAATCTGTTGTTCTGTCCCTGAACAAGGCAGTTAACCCACATTGTAAATAAGAACTTGTTCTTAACTGACTTGCCCAGTTAAATAAAGGTAAAAACAAAATTGGCTTCTCTAGGCTACCTGCAGTTGTGGTTGTTATCAGTAGGCTAGAGTTGGTCAGACTGAAGCACAGATTAATTGTGCATGAGTTGACTAATCATGTCTAAAGAATAGTATGTTGTCTCTATTTTCAACGCTTTGGTGGCAATATTTTTATCAAAACGTTTGCGGGCGGCCCTGCTGTACTGATCTCTGCAACATGGACAGATGGAAATCCCCACATAATGCTAGAAATGAAAACACATACCCCACTGTATGTATCTCGAAATGTGGAGTTAGTATCTCAAAATGTTGACTTAATATCTCAACAGTTTTAGATAGTATCACTTTTTTTTGGAAGGGGGTGGTGGGAATGGGCTTCCATAAATAATGATTGTATTACTATGGAGTGACACTTTTTTTTTTTTATGTTTAACTAAATGCATCAGGGCTTGTGTAGGCATAGGGCCAATTGGTAATTCATTGGAAACACATTCCTCTAATACTTGTGTAGTAACAGTGTATTAATGAACAGTAATATGGATGGTTACATGATCACGATGCCAAACTGACAACCTCTACCGATTAACAGCTACATAACACGCTACCTGTTGACCGCTCTATACCACGTGAACACTTGAGCCGCGTTTTTAAGCTCCTCTCTGCACCATCCGACAGCCGCGCGTGATTTCCATGGGAACGTCGTCAAGCAAAAGAAAATGACCGGGTTTGCTTGGTCAGAGTGGGCTTGGTTGGTTGACAGTAATCTTGCTATGGCTGCAAAGGTAAGTTCACCTTGTACGAGGAAAAAAACATTTTGTCAGTTGGTGAAATAGACAATGGCAGAATATATAACGACACCTCCGAACGCACGGACGAGATTCTCACACACTGACTTCCTCCCCCATCTATTGATGGATGGCTAGCCAGCTAGCTACTAACGTTAGTTAGCCGGATAAGAGGATATTCGAGGTTAACATTAGCCAGTGGCAATGACATTGGGGCTTTACAGCGAGGAGGACGGGGCAAGGTGTTAATGGGATACAGCCTTTCCCTGTGATGCACTATACGGAATCCGGTTATCAGACTGACCTGCCACTGAAACCGGTGGTCTCTGTCCGTCACACGTCTCGAGCCACTGGCTGATTAGCAAGCACGTGTTTGACGCGAAGCCGGCTCTAGCCTGGTAAGCTTTATAAGCTCCCTTGTGTAGCCTTATGCTATATGACGATTCTCCCAATATACATACAGTAATATAGGCAGGCTACTGCTGTTACTCGAGTCATTTCCGCAGATATTTCACATAATGTGAAAATGTCAACATTCTACAAGATACATTCAGCACGTACCTTGTGTCGTCATGTGCCCCGTGCCACTGTTTTGAATGAAGTGTCCCCTCCCCCAATGACCTTTATACAGCTGGATCCCCCTTTAGTATGACCAGCCCATTTCATTAGATCACTGTATATAAAAAAGAGATTAGGCCTAATATTGACTTGTTGAATCCTAAACATGGTCAAAATAGCATGTCTCTCTTTTACTACAAAGTGAGTCAAATATCTTACTGTTAACAAGACATGTAGGCTAAGTTAACATTCTCCTAATATGCCTGTTAATAGAATTGTAATTTAAAAAAGTGTATTATTATCAGGTTATTACTACAATATTGAGCTAATGAGAGCTTGGTAACAAGACATGTCGGCTAAGTTAACATTCTCCTAATATGCCTGTTAATAGAATTGTAATTTAAAAAAGTGTATTATTATCAGGTTATTACTACAATATTGAGCTAATGAGAGCTTGGTAACAAGACATGTCGGCTAAGTTAACATTCTCCTAATATGCCTGTTAATAGAATTGTAATTTAAAAAAGTGTATTATTATCAGGTTATTACTACAATATTGAGCTAATGAGAGCTTGGTAACAAGACATGTCGGCTAAGTTAACATTCTCCTAATATGCCTGTTAATAGAATTGTAATTTAAAAAAGTGTATTATTATCAGGTTATTACTACAATATTGAGCTAATGAGAGCTTGGTTGTTCATTATGTTGATAGGTAACTGTGGTCTTTGATGTAATTTCATGTAATTCTGTTTAATTTCTCCAGGGACAAAGGAGGGCTGACCCTACAGAGCTGAAAGCTATTTTTTTAAAGGTGAGTTGTGTAAAAATATATTCACCAATGTTGCCTTAGCACTCTGCGTACAAGACAACTTCATGTACTGGAAAGCCATTGTTAATAATGCATTAATTTGTGGCCTTCTTCTGGCTCAAGTCACCTAAACAAGAGTCAATAGCACATTCATGGTTTTCCCCATTGTTGTCTGAATCCTAACTTGAGATCCCTGCACACAACTCAAATTTCTACCATTGACATCAATGCATGATTTATGCGAAAGTCTCACGTTACATGCAAATGATCTCAAGTTAGGTGTCAGCCCAAAGGTTTGAACATGTGTACAGTGTCTTCCTCAATCAGTAGATCATATATTAACAAATCAACAATGAGTTCTGTCTGTGTGTGTTTGTGTGTCTCTCTGTGTGTGTCTCTGTCTGTCTGCATGTCTGTGTGTGTGTCTGTGCGTGTGTGCATGTGCATGTGTTTTTGTGTGTGTACGCGTTTGCCATTGCAGTATGCCAGCATCCAGAAAAATGATGAGCACTACATGTCTCCGGAGGACTTTGTGACCCGGTTCCTCCACGCACACACTGACATCAGGCTGTCTAATGAGGCCACCTCACTGCTGGCTGGGGTAGTGGACCAGAAGAAAGATGGGTGTGTAGAAGATCAGGGCTCTTATCACAAAGCCTATCAGAGTAGGAATGCTCATCTAGGATCAGTTTAGCTTTTTAATCATAATGAATAGGAGACAATTTGTGAATACAGGCCCTGACTATGAGAAGCATAGGCATTAGGCCTAGTTATAGGTTGGTTATGACAAGGACCTGGAGTATTTTGATAATTTGGTGGGTGGTCATGTTTGTCCTATTTCAAATGTGAATTGGAAATGTGTTTTTTGCATATCCCAACTCCCCCCGAGAATGGGGTAACAGCCAGGGTTCGCCAAGATCAAGATTTTTCACAGTGTCAGCTCGGGGATTCGACTAGCGACCTTTCGGGTACTTTCCCAAAACTCTAACCGCTAGGCTACCTGCTGTCCTTATAGCAAGGGCCCTATAGGTTTTTGTATCAGTCACATGGTCAGGAAAATGTAGAGGTATGAATTTAATATTGTGGAGAAAAACACAGGACAACAGGGATTGTTTTAGTATGTTTATTCACCATTACTTGCATTAAGCACATATATCTATATACAGTATATATACATGTCCAGTTTATTAGGTACACCAATCTACTACCGGGTCGGACCCCACTTTGCCTCCAGAACAGACAGAATTCTCCGGGGCATGGATTCTACAAGTCGGAAACGTTCCTCAGGGATGTTAGTCCAGATTGGACAGCGGTTGACCACCGCCACCAGCCTGTACAGTTGACACCAGGCAGGTAGGGTCCATGGACTCATGTTGCTTGAGTCAAATCCTAACTCTGCCATCAGCATGACCCAACAGGAACCAGGATTTGTCAGACCGGGCAAGGTTTTTCCACTCCTCAATTGTCCATTGTTGGTGATCGCATGCCCACTGGAGCCGCTTCTTCTTGTATTTAGCTGATAGGCGTGGAACCCGGTGTGGTCGTCTGCTGCAATAGCCCATCTGTGATAAGGATCGACAAGTTGTGTGTTTGGAGATGCCGTTCTGAATACTGCTTGTTTTCGCACACAGGACTGCCGCTGGCTGGATGTTTTTTTGTCACATTATTCTGGGGAAACCCGAGCGTGAAAAGCCCAGGTGGGCGGCCGTTTCTGAGATACTGGATCCGGCATGCCTGGCACCAAAGATCATACCACACTCAAAGTTGCTTAGGTCACTCATTTAGCCCATTCTAACATTCAATTGAACAGTAACTGAATGCCTCGATGCCTGCCTGACTGCTTTATATTGCAAGCCACATGACTCACTGTCTGTAGGAGTGAATCATTTTCGTGAATGTGGTGGTGTACCTAATAAACTGGCCAGTGTGTGTATATACTGTATCTGACTTTGATCCTGTGTACTCCCCTAGCCCTTATTTTCTAATACACAGGATTCAATCCAATAAACAATTAATCATGTTTTGCTAACCACTTATTCTACCACAAATGTATCTGATTTATTTAGTAGAAAAAGAGAATCCTACAAATCCTCGAAGCCCATTTGTCAGGTGTTGTTCCCTTCCTTCTGTTGGTTGTTGCTAGCCTAATTCATCTCATCTTATCCCCCTCTCCCCCCATCACCCCTATTTTTTACATTAATATGTATGTTTTTAATGATACATAATGACGGGCAATAAAATGTTAGGGTAAGTCAAAAAGAAAAAGCGCGTTGCCACGGCAACCACCTGGGCTCCAGCAAAGAGCAGAGTGCATGCGGTCATGTTGCTCACATTATGAAGGCCTGCTTTAAAATGGAGTGGAGGCTGGCTGGCTGCACACATGCACTGTAATTGCCCGTGCCATTCAGCACTCCTGCATTGTGTGGATTTGGGAGCCAGATAAATGGCGACGGCATCACTGCTATTAAGGGATAAATCTATTAGGAAACCATGGCTTGGTCTCTGTATCTAAACCTCATTTGGTGTGATGGGGTGGTGGGGAGGGGATAGGAAATGACAAGGAAGCAGAAATGTCTGGTTTGATAGTTTGATCAAAGCCACAAAATCAGAGACCTTTGTTTGAATGCATCCATTTTGTTTACAGTTGACATTGTAGGTTAGTCGCCATGTATTTTGTTATTTTTTGCTAGTGAACCCTAAAAAGATGTTATGATTTCCGTTAGACAATGAGATGGATGATTATGCCTAGCGCGGGAAGAGAGAACAGACAATGGTTGCGCGTGTCAACAACACCCCCTTTTATGTTCACAGAAAACAGAAATACATTGTTTTTGACAATAACCTGTTGAGTGAGCTCCCTGAAAGAAAATAAACTAAGAAAATAATCTACAGAGTCTATTGTATTTTCATATACTCCCTCTATCTTAAATTACAGTATTTTTCAGGATGTGCATACTGCATAATTTTTTTTCTCTCTAATGCGTCTTGCTGCTGTTTTTGCCCCAGGTAGGATTCCATTTCACAGAGATAAGTCAGGGAGGGGTAATTGTTTTTTTTTCGGAGTAGAGGGGGTTTGGGTGTACGTAAACAGTGTAATGCATTTCTCTGCCTCCCTCTGTGACTGTGTAAATTAGGTGATACACTCACTGACGGCCATCACAGTTTCTCTCTCTCTGCCTTGAAATCACTTTTCTCTCTTGTTATTCAGCCTCCCCAGACTTGGCTGGCTGAGATAGATACACTCCCTTTCTGTCTATGTAGACATCCCTGCTGCAGTCGGAAAGATGTGTCAGAGATTTCTCCTGCCTCCCTCCTTCCCTGTCTCTATCTCATTTTCTTTTTCTCTCTCTTGCTCTCTCTTTCTCTCTCTTGCCCTTCCCCTCTCTCTTTTTCGATGGAAAACTCTTCCAAGTGTGAAACCCCTCCCAAGTCTCTTGGGGGTTAAAACTTTGTAAAGAGAGCATGCTGGGAAAATAGCAGTCCTTCCAGCCAGACATGTGTATTTTGGTGTGCCTGCTTGGAAGAACCCAAAGCATCCAGCCCACCAGCCGGACAGCTAGCGAGACAGACAGCCCGAATGCCAGCCAGCCAGTCAGCTAGCCAGAAGTCACCTCTGGGTGGAAGGATGTCAGTGACAATAGCAGGGACAGGGGATCATTGAAGGTGTCCTCTTACCCCTCTACTATCAGGGATAAAAGCTGTCGCTCCAGCCTAACCTGCCCAAATGTTTATGCTGTAAACAGTGTTGTAGGTCCTGGATAGCTGTGTTTACCAGCTGAAGATGACAAAAAAGTGTAGACATCATATACACCCTCGAACAAAGACATTAAGGATGTTTACCTACTTATGTATAGAGATACACTTTCAACCTTTGTTCACCTCTCACTCGGACTAAGAAAAGGCCACATGTACTGATCATATTGATTGAATAGCTACTGATTTCAAATGAAAAATAATCCTCCCCATTTAGTATAGCATTAACTGCACATGTTGTGATTTATATCTTACATTTCCTGGACACATACTGTAGTCTCATGTTTGTAAATGCATTTTTTGTGCACTCAGACAATGTACAATCTGGTCACATGCCATATTAGTTGGTAGATGGTTTGTTTGCATTACAACGTGCTGGCATCTCTTTTTTTGGAGGTAATTGTTCTCTAGTTGTTTTTTATTCATTTTACTAGGCAAGTCAGTTAAGATCAAATCCTTATTTACAAGGATGGCCTACTCTGGCCAAACCTGGACGACGCTGGGCCAATTGTGCACCGCCCTATGGGACTGTCAATCACGGCCAGCTGTGATTCAGCCTGGATTTGAACCAGAGACTGTAGTGACACCTATTGCACTGAGATGCAGCACCTTAGACCGCTGCGCCACTCGGGAGCCCCTAGTCATAGGAATGCTAATCAACTATCATAATCCTCATCCCTGGCACATTCACCATAGTGTGTGTAATACCTCCTGAACCCTCTCACATCTCCCAAAGTCATCTTAATACCCCTGATAATCAACCCCCGATAATCAACAAGTTACAGTAACATTGTCATAATCCATGGCTTCATAACTACTGAAATGCTCACCAACCTAAACAGATGCACAGAAAAAATCCTACTGCACTTCCCTACTGCATTTTAGGCAGTCTCTGTTCTCTCTCCTGCATTTCTCTGAAGTTTGTCTACAGTAACTCACAAAATGACCTTCTAAATTGGTCATTTTTAAGAGTTTTTATGTTTCAACCTATTTTAATTTTCAACATTTAATATGGTTCCAGCCACAAGAGCTGTACCCATATTAGCTTGTAGCAGGGCACTTTTGTGCACCTCCACCCAAATCCCACCAGCAGGCCCCTGTTTGAAAACAGCCAGCTTGCTAAGTCAATAAAACAATTACTCTTTCCGATTTTTCTACACCGCAAGGCAGACAGAGCAGAGCATACCTACAAGCCTACAGATTCCCAATTAATCCCTCTTTGAATTTCATCAGTAACAAAATTAATTAGAGTTGCCAGGAAAATGTAATCATCTCTCCCCTGGAAATTGAAATAGATTAGAGATGTGTGCTCAGGGGATTGCTCATTAGAACTGACCCCACATAATTATTGTATCCATTTGTGAAATTCATAATGGACTTCAGGCAACTTTGAACCGCGCATGAATTAAGACTAGATTGCGCCGTTGTCCCCAGGGGCTCCCATGGGAGTTCAAATGACCCTGTTGGTATCTTTGTCCTGTTTTTGTAGATGATGTATGGCCATTTGTAGTAATATCATAAAGAAGTGAAATACAACGATATTAGTGACACATACATGCTGCAGACTACACATCCAGAGAGAGAGAGAGATAGACAGAGAAATAGAGAGAGAGAGAGAGAGAGAGATAGATAGAAGGAAAGAGAGAGAAAGATAGAGAGAGAGAGAAAGATTGCAAGAAAGATATATAAATATAGAGAGATAGAAAGATATACAGTGGGGAGAACAAGTATTTGATACACTGCCTATTCTACAGGTTTTCCTACTTACAAAGCATGTAGAGGTCTGTAATTTTTATCATAGGTACACTTCAACTGTGAGAGACGGAATCTAAAACAAAAATCCAGAAAATCCCATTGTATGATTTTTAAGTAATTCATTTGCATTTTATTGCATGACATAACTATTTGATACATCAGAAGAGCAGAACTTAATATTTGGTAGAGAAGCCTTTGTTTGCAATTACAGAGATCATACGTTTCCTGTAGTTCTTGACCAGGTTTGCACACACTGCCGCAGGGATTTTGGCCCACTCCTCCATACAGACCTTCTCCAGATCCTTCAGGTTTCAGGGCTGTTGCTGGGCAATGCAGACTTTCAGCTCCCTGCAAAGATTTTCTATTGGGTTCAGGTCTGGAGACTGGCTAGGCCACTCCAGGACCTTGAGATGCTTCTTACGGAGCCACTCCTTAGGTGCCCTGGCTGTGTGTTTCGGGTCGTTGTCATGCTGGAAGACCCAGCCACGACCCATCTTCAAGATCTCGCAATACATGGCCCCATCCATCCTCCCCTCAATACGGTGCAGTCGTCCTGTCCCCTTTGCAGAAAAGCATCCCCAAAGAATGATGTTTCCACCTCCATGCTTCACGTTTGGGATGGTGTTCTTGGGGTTGTACTCATCCTTCTTCTTCCTCCAAACACGGCGAGTGGAGTTTAGACCAAAAAGCTCTATTTTTGTCTCATCAGACCACATGACCTTCTCCCATTCCTCCTCTGGATCATCCAGATGGTCATTCAGACGGGCCTGGACATGTGCTGGCTTGAGCAGGGGGACCTTGTGTGCGCTGCAGGATATTAATCCATGACGGCGTAGTGTGTTACTAATGGTTTTCTTTGAGACTGTGGTCCCAGCTCTCTTCAGGTCATTGACCAGGTCCTGCCGTGTAGTTCTAGGCTGATCCCTCACCTTCCTCATGATCATTGATGCTCCACGAGGTGAGATCTTGCATGGAGCCCCAGACCGAGGGTGATTGACCGTCATCTTGAACTTCTTCCGTTGTCTAATAATTGCGCCAACAGTTGTTGCCTTCTCACCAAGCTGCTTGCCTATTGTCCTGTAGCCCATCCCAGCCTTGTGCAGGTCTACAATTTTATCCCTGATGTCCTTACACAGCTCCCTGGTCTTGGCCATTGTGGAGAGGTTGGAGTCTGTTTGATTGAGTGTGTAGATAGGTCTCTTTTATACAGGTAACGAGTTTAAATAGGTGTAGTTAATACAGGTAATGAGTGGAGAACAGGAGGGATTCTTAAAGAAAAACTAACAGGTCTGTGAGAGCCAGAATTCTTACTTGTTGGTAGGTGATCAAATACTTATGTCATGCAATAAAATGCAAATGAATTACTTAAAAATCATACAATGTGATTTTCTGGATTTTTGTTTTAGATTCCGTCTCTCACAGTTGAAGTGTACCCATGATAAAAATTACAGACCTCTACATGCTTTGTAAGTCGGAAAACCTGCAAAATCGGCAGTGTATCAAATACTTGTTGTCCCCACTGTATATAGATATACACCTGTTTATCATGGCAGAGGGGGAAATGTGTAACTTCATATGAAATCATTTTTACATGTGTAAAGTTGCCCGTCAACATTATAGCAGTCAACTCAGACACAACACTGACATGAAATCATTCTCATTAAGTTTGACATTTCACTCAGCTGAGAAGTAGCCTACCTTTATCAAGATTTTCATAGATTGATCGGCTGTTCTGTAAATTGGTTTTGTCATCCAGTGTTGTATAAGTTGAAACTTGTGTTCTATAGTTCTGCTCTAAATGATTGCACAACAAGTGCTGTAAAAAGTGTTCTAGTGATGCTGATAGTCCTTCTCTGCTCTCTCATTGTGGAACATGACATCTGAGTATACTTTTACCAGATAGCCTCACATTCAACTTCCTTTTTATTTGTCTCACTTCTCTCTCACTATTTCTCTCTCTCTCTCTCTCTCTCTCTCTCTCTCTCTCTCTCTCTCTCTCTCTCTCTCTCTCTCTCTCTCTCTCTCTCTCTCTCTCTCTCTCTCTCTCTCTCTCTCTCTCTCTCTCTCTCTCTCTCTCTCTCTCTCTCTCTCTCTCTCTCTCTCTCTCTCTCTCTCTCTCTCTCAATTCATGGCAAACATATGTTAACTTTGCCAAAGCGAGTGAAGTAGATAATAAACAAAAGTGAAATAAACAATAAAAATGTACAGTAAACATTACACTCACAGAAGTTCCAAAATAATTAAGACATTTCAAGTGTCATATTATGTCTATATACAGTGTTGTAACAATGTGCAAATAGTTAAAGTACAAAAGGTCAAATAAATAAACATAAGAACGGGTGTAATTACAATGGTGTTTGTTCTTCACTGGTTGCCCTTTTGTTGTGGCAACAGGTCACACATCTTGCTGCTGTGATGGCACACTGTGGTATTTCACCCAGTAGGTATGAGAGTTTATCAAAATTGGGTTTGCTTTCAAATTCTTTGTGGATCTGTGTAATCTGAGGGAAATATGTGTTGCTAATATGGTCATACATATGGCAGGAGGTTAGGAAGTGTAGCTCAGTTTCCACCTCATTTTGTGGGCAGTGTGTACATAGCCTGCCTTCTCTTGAGAGCCAGGTCTGCCTACGGCGGCCTTTCTCAATAGCAAGGCTATGCTCACTGAGTCTGTACATAATCAAAGCTTTCCTTAAGTTTGGGTTAGTTACGGTGGTCAGATATTCTGCCACTGTGTCGTCTCTGTTTAGGGCCAAATAGCATTCTAGTTTGCTCAGTTTCTTTGTTAATTCTTTCCAATGTATCAAGTAATTATCTTTTTGTTTTCTCATGATTTGGTTGTGTTGCTGTCCTGGGGGGTCTGTTTGTGTCCCAGGATCAGCTTGCTTAGGGGTCTCTTCTCCAGGTTAATTTTTCTGTAGGTTAGGGCTTTGTTATGGAAGGTTTGGGAATCACTTCCTTTTAGGTGGTTGTAGAATTTATTGGCTCTTTTCTGGATTTTGATAATTAGCGGGCCTAATTCTGCTCTGCATGCATTATTTGGTGTTTTACGTTGTACACTGAGGATATTTTTGCAGAGTTCTGCATGCAGAGTCTGAATTTGGTGTTTCTCCCATTTTGTGAATTCTTGGTTGGTGAGCAGACTCCAGACCCCACAACCATGAAGGGCAATGAGTTCTATAACTGATGCAAGTATTTTTATCCATATCCTAATTGTTATGTTGAATTTTCTGTTCCTTTTGATGGCATAGAAGGCCCTTGCCTTGTCTCTCAGATCGTTCATAGCTTTGTGGAAGTTACCAGTGGCGCTGATGTTTAGGCTGAGGTATGCATAGCTTTGTGGAAGTTACCAGTGGCGCTGATGTTTAGGCTGAGGTATGCATAGCTCTGTGGAAGTTACCAGTGGCGCTGATGTTTAGGCTGAGGTATGCATAGCTTTGTGGAAGTTACCAGTGGCGCTGATGTTTAGGCTGAGGTATGCATAGCTTTGTGGAAGTTACCAGTGGCGCTGATGTTTAGGCTGAGGTATGCATAGCTTTGTGGAAGTTACCTGTGGCGCTGATGTTTAGGCCGAGGTATGCATAGCTTTGTGGAAGTTACCAGTGGCGCTGATGTTTAGGCTGAGGTATGCATAGCTTTGTGGAAGTTACCAGTGGCGCTGATGTTTAGGCCGAGGTATGCATAGCTTTGTGGAAGTTACCAGTGGCACTGATGTTTAGGCTGTGGTATGCATAGTTTTGTGGAAGTTACCAGTGGCGCTGATGTTTAGGCCGAGGTATGCATAGCTTTGTGGAAGTTACCAGTGGCGCTGATGTTTAGGCGAGGTATGCATAGCTTTGTGGAAGTTACCAGTGGCGCTGATGTTTAGGCCGAGGTATGCATAGCTTTGTGGAAGTTACCAGTGGCGCTGATGTTTAGGCCGAGGTATGCATAGCTTTGTGGAAGTTACCAGTGGCGCTGATGTTTAGGCCGAGGTATGCATAGCTTTGTGGAAGTTACCAGTGGCGCTGATGTTTAGGCTGAGGTATGCATAGCTTTGTGGAAGTTACCAGTGGCGCTGATGTTTAGGCTGAGGTATGCATAGCTTTGTGGAAGTTACCAGTGGCGCTGATGTTTAGGCCGAGGTATGCATAGCTTTGTGGAAGTTACCTGTGGCGCTGATGTTTAGGCCGAGGTATGCATAGCTTTTTGTGTGCAATAGGGCAACGGTGTCTAGATGGAATTTGTATTCGTGGTCCTGGGAACTGGACCTTTTTTGTCTTACTGAGATTTAGTGTCAGGACCCAGGTCTGACAGGATCTGTGCAGAAGATCTAGGTGCTGCTGTAGGCCTTCCTTGGTTGGGGACAGAAACACCAGATCATCAGCAAACAGTAGACATTTGACTTCAGATTCTAGTAGGGTGAGGCGGGTGCTGGAGGCTGTGCTAGTGGCCTTGCCAATTCGTTGATATCTAAATTGAAGAGAGTGGGGCTTAAGCTGCATCCCTGTTTTTTGCCAATTTTAACCACACTGTTGTTGTTTGTGTACATGGATTTTATAATATCGTATGTTTTACCCCCAACACCACTTTCCATCAATTTGTATAGCAGACCCTCATGCCAAATTGAGTCAAAGGTTTTTTGAAATCAACAAAGCATGAGAAGACTTTGCCTTTGTTTTGTTTGTTTGTTTGTCAATTATTGTGTGCAAGGTGAACACGTGGTCTGTCGTACGGTAATCTGGTAAAAAGCCTATTTGACATTTGCTCAGTACATTGTTTTCACTGAAGAAATGTACAAGTCTGCTATTAATGATAATGCAGAGGATTTTCCCAAGGTTGCTGTCGACCCATATCCTATGGTAGTTATCGGGGTCAAATTCGTCTCCACTTTTGTGAATTGGGGTGATTATTCCTTGGTTCCAAATATTGTCGAAGATGCCAGAGCTAAAGATGATGTTAAAGAGTTTAATTATAGCAGATTGGAATTTGTGGTCTGTATACTTTATCATTTCATTGAGGATACCATCAACACAACAGTCTCTCTCTCTCACTCTCTCTCCCTCTAATCTCTCTCTCTCTCTCTCTCTCTCTCTCTCTCTCTCTCTCTCTCTCTCTCTCTCTCTCTCTCTCCTTCAGGTTGATCTCCTTCCAGGAGTTTGTGGCTTTTGAGTCGGTCCTGTGTGCTCCAGATGCTCTCTACATGGTCGCCTTCCTGCTGTTTGACAAGACTGGCAAAGGAGCAGCCACCTACGGTACGTAACCTTCCCTCTGGTTTGATTGACAGCTCTATTTTAGCTCTAACCCTCTAATCCCCTGGTATGATTTGTGACATATAAGAGACCTGTGAGACCTGTGATATGCAGGTGACCGTTGAAGTACAAAGTGTTTACACTTACATTTACATTACATTTAAGTCATTTAGCAGACGCTCTTATCCAGAGCGACTTACAAATTATAGCTAGGCTTTTAATATGTAAGTGAAGGAAGAATTCTTAGTACACTGTGAGGTCTTTTATTTACTGAAAGTGAATTTCATTGGACATTTTGTTATTTTGGAAGAAGTTGATAATAAAATATGTTTTACTCTCTCAAAATGACAAAAAAATTATATTGTCACACATAACCATCAGAGTCAATGACAGTAACCTTAGCCCCTATGAAGGTGACAGTGTAAGCACCCCTATGGAGATGACAGGATGACAGATATTGGTTTTGGAAGGGTGGAGGGGTAGAGGGGGAGAAGACATGTCTGTCGGAGAGGAGGGGAGTGTGTATGTGATTGGCACCATTACCCAGAAGCCTCCGAGCCCAGAGGTTAGAAGAGGAGACATTTGTACGTGTTGCTCATTTCACATTTCCCTAATTGATTTAAACAACCCTAATTTTGCCTTCTGTAGGTGTGCCACATTAGCACATTAGGACTGATTTGAAATGCAGCACACATATCTTGGGCACAAACAGAGAGAAACTAAATTCCATTCTAATTGTTGCTCGTCGGCAGGGAGTAAGATCATTGTGGTTCATTATATATGCACATATGTTAATTTTCATATTTTAAAAGCTCAATTAGACTATTTATCTGTGGCTTGGTGTATCTGGTTTAGTAATTGAAAGGTCTGTTGTTTTTCTGCCTTCTGAAAGGTTAATGAATATAGCCTACCTGCATGCTACTGTGGCTACGCTAGGAGATGCAATAAGAAGTCAAATATTTCACATGCCCATACACTGCTGTCTGTACCTCATGTTCTGCTACCATTTTAACCTGTGTCTGAGATTATGGTCTTGTCAAAGTCACTTTATTGTGATCCATTCCATCATTTTCTCTTTTCTCTTTGCTTTTTCATTAGATGAAATGGCCTTCTCCATCTCAACCACTATAACAAGTCGCTCCTTTATAACTTATTAAAAGCATTCATTGCTGCGGCTTAGCTGCATTAAAGACAGTTTGTTTTTCAACATCAATGGCTTGTTCTGATTTCTTATTTATTTTCAGAACATTTTTGTACTCTCTTTTCTTGTTTGTTAGTAACCTGTGTAATTTATATTACGTGAACACGGAAAAACATATATTTTTACATGAAGGGATGAATACACTGTTATTTCTTAGTGTTTCATAAAAATACATCCATAATTTGTTGGAATAGAGTTCCACAAACCGTGACATGAATGCATGTTAAAATGGGATTGTACTGCAGCCAAAGAGATAAAAAAAGAGGATAAAAGGTTGCCTGGGTGTTGACAGGTCCATAAAGGCTGATAATATAAACGGCAGGTCTGGAATGGGGAATGGCACTGCAGTGTTACACTGTTGAGTAAATGCAGCATTTTTATTGCCTCATTAAAGTGTAAAACCTGCTGGAGCTGTCTTGTTCCAAAAGGTAGGCCCTGACTGGGGGGAAAATCACACTCCATATTTCTAGTGTGCGGCCCAAATCCCTCTCTCATTTCTCTTTAAGTTATTTATTCCCCTCTTAGTTACACTGATACATACTAGCAGGTTTGAAACAGGTTTCTGGTTTCGTGGCATAATAAGGAGCAGGTTCCTCTGGCTCTGTTTGTTTTGGTTTCTCTGATAAGGGTGTAATCATTTGGGCTGGTGTTCAGTGTCTCCCACCTACATTACCTCTATTGGCTGACACAGAATTTAAAAAGTGTGTAATCACATAGCTTCACATATTTTATAGCTACAGTATGCCTACAGTACTGTCTAATGCTTCCATCAGATGTCAATCCGTCATCGTTGTTGAGCCCTGTGGCTTCAGGAACCTGTAACTTTCATCGTTATAAACACATACTTTTCTAATATGAAATCTCTTAAAACCTGGTCAATGATCATTCCAATGACTTGATACAAAATAATACCTTTTGACATAATACACAACAATGTCCACCATGTCTGCAAGTAACCGAGTCTTGTGACGCAATGCTACAGCTAACCAGCCATCTACAGTAGTCTGTCAACATTGTCTGAATGAAAAGGGGACTGATTTCATTAAAGGTGCTCGTCTCGTCTCTCCTCAGAGGACGTGAAGCAGGTCTTCAGCCAAACTACAAACCATCAGCACATCCCCTTTAACTGGGACTCTGAGTTCATGCGGCTGCACTTCGGCATGGAGAGGACCAAGCACCTCAGCTATGGAGAGTTCACCCAGTTCCTCCTGGTGGGTTAAAATGCTCTATATCACCTTGCAGTCACATAGACTGTCTCTATCTCTCTTTCTTTCTTTCTCTTTCACAAATCTCTCTCTCTATTTTTTACTCTCTCTTTTTCTCTCTCTCTCTCTCTCTCTCTCTCTCTCTCTCTCTCTCTCTCTTTCTGTCTGAGCAAATTCTTTGTCCACGTCAATGTGTCTCTGTCAGTCAGATGTCCGTTTAAATATGCGTCTCCCTCGTTTACTCTCTGTCAATGTTTCTATCTCGCTCTCAATTTCATCCTCTCCATTCGCGTCCGACTTTGTCTATCTGTCTGTCAAGTCTTTTTCATTTTGCCTTCAGACCCTGTATATTAATTATTGTATGCAATGTTCTTCTGACAAAGTCAATGAAACCACATCAGTTTTCGTGTTTGACCTTTACTATAACCTCCTTGTCTGTATTCAGACTGTGTGTGATGCCGATGGTCTGTGTGTTTGTATTCAGGCTGTGTGTGATGCCGATGGTGTGTGTGTCTGTATTCAGGCTGTGTGTGATGCCGATGGTCTGTGTGTTTGTATTCAGGCTGTGTGTGATGCCGATGGTGTGTGTGTCTGTATTCAGGCTGTGTGTGATGCGGATGGTGTGTGTGTGTCTGTATTCAGGCTGTGTGTGATGCTGATGGTGTGTGTGTCTGTATTCAGGCTGTGTGTGATGCCGATGGTGTGTGTGTCTGTATTCAGGCTGTGTGTGATGCCGATGGCGTGTGTCTGTATTCAGGCTGTGTGTGATGCCGATGGTGTGTGTGTCTGTATTCAGACTGTGTGTGATGCCGATGGTGTGTGTCTGTATCCAGGTTGTGTGTGATGCCGATGGTGTGTGTGTCTGTATTCAGTGTGTGTGATACCCATGATGTGTGCGTGTCTGTATTCAGTGTGTGTGATGCCCACGATGTGTGTGTGTCTGTATTCAGTGTGTGTGATACCCATGATGTGTGCGTGTCTGTATTCAGTGTGTGTGATGCCCATGATGTGTGCGTGTCTGTATTCAGTGTGTGTGATGCCCATGATGTGTGCGTGTCTGTATTCAGCCTTGGCTTGATACACATTCTCAGGTTCCTCTACTTGGTCCTGTTTCCCCAAAACAACATATTAACCTGATTCTACTTGGTCCTGTTTCCCCAAAACAGCATATTAACCTGATTCTACTTGATTCTGTTTCCCCAACACAGCCAGCCATATTAAACTGATTCTACTTGGTCCTGTTTCCCCAACACAGCCAGCCATATTAAACTGATTCTACTTGGTCCTGTTTCCCCAACACAGCCAGCCATATTAAACTGATTCTACTTGATTCTGTTTCCCCAACACAGCCAGCCATATTAAACTGATTCTACTTGATTCTGTTTCCCCAACACAGCCAGCCATATTAAACTGATTCTACTTGATTCTGTTTCCCCAACACAGCCAGCCATATTAAACTGATTCTACTTGGTCCTGTTTCCCCAACACAGCCAGCCATATTAAACTGATTCTACTTGATTCTGTTTCCCCAACACAGCCAGCCATATTAAACTGATTCTACTTGATTCTGTTTCCCCAACACAGCCAGCCATATTAACCTGATTAGTCATCAATGAAACACTGAGGGTATATTTTAGAACATGCTGGAATTAGTTTTCCATTACAGTTAAGTGACGTAACCACCAACATAGACCTACTCCACCTACAGTGGGGAGAACAAGTATTTGATACACTGCCGATTTTGCAGGTTTTCCTACTTACAAAGCATGTAGAGGTCTGTCGTTTTTATCATAGGTACACTTCAACTGTGAGAGACGGAATCTAAAACTAAATCCAGAAAATCACATTGTATGATTTTTAAGTAATTCATTTGCATTTTATTGCATGACATAAGTATTTGATCACCAACCAGTAAGAATTCCGTCTCTCACCGACCTGTTAGTTTTTCTTTAAGAATCCCTCCTGTTCTCCACTCATTACCTGTATTAACTACACCTGTTTGAACTCGTTACCTGTATAAAAGAGACCTATCTACACACTCAATCAAACAGACTCCAACCTCTCCACAATGGCCAAGACCAGAGAGCTGTGTAAGGACATCAGGGTTAAAATTGTAGACCTGCACAAGGCTGGGATGGTCTACAGGACAATAGGCAAGCAGCTTGGTGAGAAGGCAACAACTGTTGGCGCAATTATTAGAAAACGGAAGAAGTTCAAGATGACGGTCAATCACCCTCGGTCTGGGGCTCCATGCAAGATCTCACCTCGTGGGGCATCAATGATCATGAGGAAGGTGAGGGATCAGCCCAGAACTACACGGCAGGACCTGGTCAATGACCTGAAGAGAGCTGGGACCACAGTTTCAAAGAAAACCATTAGTAACACACTACGCCGTCATGGATTAAAATCCTGCAGCGAGGCCTCCCGGGTGGCGCAGTGGTTAAGGGCGCTGTACTGCAGCGCCAGCTGTGCCATCAGAGTCCCTGGGTTCGCGCCCAGGCTCTGTCGTAACCGGCCGCGACCGGGAGGTCCGTGGGGCGACGCACAATTGGCCTAGCGTCGCCTGGGTTAGGGAGGGCTTGGTTGGTAGGGGTGTCCTTGTCTCATCGCGCACCAGCGACTCCTGTGGCGGGCTGGGTGCAGTGTGCGATAGCCAAGGTGGCCAGGTGCACGGTGTTTCCTCCGGCGCATTGGTGCGGCTGGCTTCCGGGTTGGATGCGCACTGTGTTAAGAAGCAGTGCGGCTTGGTTGGGTTGTGTATCGGAGGACGCATGACTTTCAACCTTCGTCTCTCCCGAGCCCGTACGGGAGTTGTAGCGATGAGACAAGATAGTAGCTACTACAACAATTGGATACCACGAAATTGGGGAGAAAAAGGGGTAAAATTCCAAAAAATAAAAAATCCTGCAGCGCACGCAAGGTCCCCCTGCTCAAGCCAGCGCATTTCCAGGCCCAGCTGAAGTTTGCCAATGACCATCTGGATGATCCAGTTGAGGAATGGGAGAAGGTTGTGTGGTCTGATGAGACAAAAATAGAGATTTTTGGTCTAAACTCCACTCGCCGTGTTTGGAGGAAGAAGAAGGATGAGTGCAGACCCAAGAACACCATCCCAAACGTGAAGCATGGAGGTGGAAACATCATTCTTTGGGGATGCTTTTCTGCAAAGGGGACAGGATGACTGCACTGTATTGAGGGGAGGATGGATGGGGCCATGTATTGCGAGATCTTGGCCAACAACCTCCTTCCCACAGTAAGAGCATTGAAGATGGGTCGTGGCTGCGTCTTCCAGCATGACAACGACCTGAAACACACAGCCAGGGCACCTAAGGAGTGGCTCCGTAAGAAGCATCTCAAGGTCCTGGAGTGGCCTTGCCAGTCTCCCAGACCTGAACCCAATAGAACATTTTTGCAGGGAGCTGAAAGTCCGCATTGCCCAGCAACAGCCCTGAAACCTGAAGGATCTGGAGAAGGTCTGTATGGAGGAGTGGGCCAAAATCCCTGTGGCAGTGTGTGCAAACCTGGTCAAGAACTACAGGAAACGTATGATGTCTGTAATTGCAAACAAAGGTTTCTGTACCAAATATTAAGTTCTGCTTTTCTGATGTATCAAATACTTATGTCATGCAATAAAATGTAAATTAATTACTTAAAAATCATACAATGGGATTTTCTGGATTTTTGTTTTAGATTCCGTCTCTCACAGTTGAAGTGTACCTATGATAAAAATTACAGACCTCTATATGCTTTGTAAGTAGGAAAACCTGCAAAATCGACAGTGTATCAAATACTTGTTCTCCCCACTGTATACCCTTCTATCCAAAACAGGGTACATTTTCTCCTCTGTAGTATAATCTGTGCTGCTGCCGCATTCCTTCTGTATTTGTGGTGTGCGAGCCATTTTCCAATATGATGTCTAGACGTGAAATCAGTGGAGAGGGCGAGTGGAGGAGAGGGAGAGTGGGGGGTCGGCCGTGCCAAGTTTTCATCTACACTCACTATATCTGAATGAGCTTTCTATGTTACACTTAACTTGGACCAGATGGGCTACACACTGTGAAGAACACACTGATATTGTGTAAGTGTGTGTGTGTGTGTGCGTGTGTGCGTGTGTTAATGTGCGTGTGTGTGTGTGTGTGTGTGTGTGTTAATGTGCGTGTGTCTGTGTCTGTGTGAGGTGCAGCCAGTTAGAGTAGAGAATGTATTTTGCATTCATGGCTTGCCCAGTTCCACTCCACTGGTTTCCAATACTTCATACCAGGAGTACAGCAGTAATGCTCATAGCTCAACTATGAAATACACATTTCCTATTTCACTCACTTCATTTAGTCAATTTATTTAATTCAGGGCTTGTGATTGAAGTGTGTTCTCGGTAGTAGAGGAGAACAGTGCTGTTATGAACCCACTGAGACCTGAGTGAAGATCTTTAAGACTTTAACAAACTATTATTCATATTCCTCAATTATTTGACAACACTGCTATTTGAAAAGACTATAAATTATGTTCCTGTTTGTGTTGTGAATGGTAAAGATAATACAGATTGAAGTAATGTATCTCACTGTTAATCACCGGAAAATGTAATATGCTTCTCATACAACACGCACTGTAAATAATGAGGTTAGTTTTCAGTGGTTTTCTCTATGGGGTTTCTCATCCTTATACTTTGTGTTTACATGTGTGTTGTATTCATCCATAATGATGACGGGCCAGATGCAAACAAGATGGGATTATCCCGGAAAACGTTTGCACTGCAAATTTCTCATAAGGGCTCTCTCGCCAATTACTGTCACTGTGGAAGCCAGAGATTCTCCAGAATTACTTGATGTGCGTCTATTTAGGGCATAGAGTGTGATTTGGGATGCAGACATTCTTTTTACCCTCTTGTGTCGTGGATGCCAACTAAGGGCTGAGTGACTTCACATTGTTGTGTACATAGCGTGGTTTGGTGATGTATGCCATGCGTAGAGGTGGCACATGGTAGCCAATAGCTATGTCAGATGTGCTGGCTGGCACACTGAACATGGATGGAGGGCATTAAAGTGGCTTTGTTATGTTATGTCTGAGCTTTTTAAAGCTACAGTCCACAATTTGGGTTGTGTTTTCAATGGTAATTTCAACGCTCGGAACCAGAGGAAACAGTTTGAGGGAATCTATTTCTCCTGCAGGTATTCCATTATTTAAAGACCTTAAACAGCGGGAAAGACGCCAACGCCTCTCGTATTGAAACCCAAAACAGAGGTGGCTCGTCAAATGTTTTTTATTCCATCCAATCCAGAGACAATTGAAGTGAATGTAAATGCCGTGGTAGTCTGGGTATTGGTCGTTCATCTCTCCTCCTGAAATGAAAACCATGTCTCTAAAACACTCACAGTTGTAATAAGTTACGTTTTAACAGGCTAAAAGTGGCTAAACCCGTAAACTGCTACATTCTGGGCCGCAATTGTTCTGTTGTTCCATGTGGTTGTGGCAGGCAGCTCCTAACTCTGCTTAGTGTTGTCTTGCTCCAGTCTCTGTAGCGCAGGGATATTTTTCCCACCCTTCTCTTCTTTTGACTATACTGCTCCAGCTCTCTTTTCATGTGATGTTTTTCTCTGTGGTAGTCCCCCCCCACCCCCCAATTTGAACCTATTCATCAGAATGTTAAAAAAAAAATCTGATTATGAAAATGTCTCTTTCACAAGTTATTTATGTTTATTTGCAATATGTTCCTTTGGATGGCTTCCATTTTGGACCTCCTCAGTACATTTAGTATAACCACCCCTAATGATGATTTTCCTAATTGATCGTTAAATGGCGGTAGGTAGCTGACGAGCTCATATGCAGAAAGTGTTATTGACACCCTGCTCTCACAGAAACCTGTTTTGCGGATCACACCTCTTTTGGGAGAAATGTCAATAGCAATTCTCCCCCTTTCTATTAAGCTTTTTGTAGGTGTCAATCTCCTGAGAGTGTTCTCTGGGGTTGGTGAGTGTAGCCGGAGGCCTGTTATGTTATCAGCCTCTAAATGTCAGTCACAAACACTTAGACGCAGGAATACATGCTAACAGATTTTGAAGTGCAGTACTTTTTGAATATTGTGTTGCAGGCTATTCTTATGATAAAGAATGGTAGAGAGGAAGTCCCAAAATCCATATGAATGTATTATTCAATAATATCTCCAATTGACTCAAATAAAGTCAGTAAGTAGCATATGTGTATTGTAGTTTTACAGTTGTTTGAATTTTGGTATTTGTAGTATGAGCCATGACAAAGCGGTATTGTGTTTGAGGTTTGTTTACAGTGTGTCTCACCAGACGTGTGGTCACAGGTAGTGATAATGGCTTTTAATTTCAAAGCCCCACAGGAGTCTTCCCATGAGCCTGTCTGTTGTCTCTGTGGACCACAGAGGAGGAAGCTGCCGTGCCGTGTGTGTATGTGTGTGTGTGTGTTGTGAAATAGTGACCACTTAGGTGATTAGCCAGTCAGTTTGTGTGTGTGTATCCCCTGGAGTGCCTTAATGGGGGATTTGGGCTGGTGAGAGAAACACAAGAGTCACCCCACAGCAGCAGAGTGAGGAGAGGAGAGGAGAGGGGAGAGGAGAGAGGAGAGGAGAGGAGAGAGGAAAGGAGAGAGGAGAGGAAAGGAGAGAGGAGAGGAGAGGAGAGAGGAGAGAAGAGAGGAAAGGAGAGGGGAGAGAGGAAAGGAGAGAGGAGAGGAAAGGAAGGGAGAGAGGATTTCCGACTGTTATGAAAACTTGAAATCGGCCCCAATTAATCGGCCATTCCGTTTAATCGGTCGACCTCTACTTTCAACACGGCACTGTCATAAGATGGCACCTTTCCAACAAGCCAGTTTGCCCTGCTAGAGCTGCCCTGGTCAACTGTAAGTGCTGTTATAGTAAAGTGGAAAAGTCTCGGAGCAAGAAAGGCTCAGTCTCGAAGTGGTAGACCACACAAGCTCACAGAACAGGGCCCCTGACTGCTGAAGCCGTCTGTCCTTGGTTGCAGCACTCCCTACCAAGTTTTAAACTACCCCTGGAAGCAACGTCAGCACAATGGATGTTCGTCAGGAGCTTCATAAAATTGATTTTCATGGCCGAGCAGCCGCACACAAGCCTAATATCACCATGCACAACGCCAAGCTTTGGCTGGAGTGGTGTAAAGCTCGCCGGCATTGGACTCTGGAACAGTGGAAACGTGTTCTCTGGAGTGATGAATCACGCTTCACCATCTGGCAGGCTGACAGACAAATATGGGTTTGGTGGATGCCAGGAGAAAGCTTCCTGTCCCAGTGCATAGTGCCAACTGTAAAGTTTGGTGGAAGAGGAATAATGTTCTGTGGCTGTTTTTCATGGTTCGGGTTAGGCCCCTTCGTTCCATTGAAGGGAAATCTTAACTAGAGGTCGACCAATTATAATTTTTCAACGCTGATACCGATTATTGGAGGACCAAAAAAGCCCATACCGATTAATCGGCCCATTTTTATTCATTTATTTGTAATAATGACAATTACAACAATACTGAATTAACACTTATTTTAACTTAATAAAATACATCAATAAAATCAATTTAGCCTCAAGTAAATAATGAAACATGTTCAATTTGGTTTTAAAAATGCAAAAACAAAGTGTTGGAGAAGAAAGTAAAAGTGCAATATGTGCTATGTAAGAAAGCTAACGTTTCAGTTCCTTGCTCAGAACATAATGAAAGCTGGTGGTTCCTTTTAACATGAGTCTTCAATATTCCCAGGTAAGAAGTTTTAGGTTGTAGTTATTATAGGAATTATAGGAATATTTCCCTCTATACCATTTGTATTCCATATATCTTTGACTATTGGATGTTCTTATAGGCACTTTAGTATTGCCAGTGTAACAGTATAGCTTCCGTCCCTCTCCTCGCTCCTCCCTGGGCTCAAACCAGCAACACAACGACAACAGCCACCATTGAAGCAGCGTTACCCATGCAGAGCAAGGGGAACAACTACTACAAGGCTCAGAGCGAGTGACGTTTGAAACCCTATTAGTGCGCGCTAACAAGCTAGCCATTTCACTTCGGCTACACCAGCCTCATCTCGGCAGTTGATAGGCTTGAAGTCATAAACAGCGCAATGCTTGACGCACAAGGAAGAGCTGCTGGCAATGAATGTTTACGCGCCTGCTTCTGCCTACCACCGCTAAGTCCGATACTTAGATACTTGTATACTCAGTCAGATTATAAGCAACACAGGACACGCAAGATAATATCTAGTAACATCAACCATGTGTAGTTAACTAGTGATTATGATTGATTGTTTTTTGTAAGATAAGTTTAATGCTAGCTAGTAACTTACCTTGGCTTACTGCATTTGCGTAACAGGCAGTCTCCTTGTGGAGTGCAACGAGAGAGAGGCAGGTTGTTATTGCGTTGGACTAGTTAATTGTAAGGTTGCAAGAGCTGACAAGGTGAAAATCTGTCGTTCTGCCCCTGAAAGAGGCAGTTAACCCACCGTTCCTAGGCCATAATTGAAAATAAGAATGTGTTCTTAACTGACTTGCCTAGTTAAATAAAGGTATATAAATAAAATAAAAATATTATTATAATTCTTTTTTTAATTGGCAAATCGGTGCCCAAAAATACCGATTTCCGATTGTTATGAAAACTTGAAATCGGCCCTAATTAATCGGCCATTCCGATTAATCAGTCGACCTCTAATCTTAACGCTGTAGCATACAATGACATTGTAGACAATTCTGTGCTTCCAACTTTGTGGCAACAGTTTGGGGAAGGCCCTTTCCTGTTTCAGCATGACAATGCCCCCGTGCATAAAGCAAGTTCCATAAAGAAGTTGTTTGTCGAGATCAGTGTGGAAGAACTTGATTGGCCTGCACAGAGCCCTGACTTCAACCCCATCGAACGAATTGGAACGCTGATTGCGAGCCAGGCCTAATCGCCCAACATCAGTGCCTGACCTCACAAATGTTCTTGTGCCTGAGTGGAAGCAAGTCCCCGCAGCAATGTTCCAACATCTAGTGGAAAGTCTTCAGAAGAGTGGAGGTTGGTATAACAGCAAAGTGGGGACCAACTCCATATTAATGCCCATGACTTTGGAATGAGATGTTCGGCGAGCATGTGTCCACATACTTTTGGTCATGTAGTGTATGTGTGTCTCTTTGTGATTTAAAGGCTATTTGTGTCTCTCTGTGTGATTTAAAGGCTATCTCTGCCTGTCTCTGTGATTTAAAGGCTATCTCTGCCTGTCTCAGTGTGATTTAAAGGCTATCTCTGCCTGTCTCTGTGTGATTTAAAGGCTATCTCTGCCTGTCTCTGTGTGATTTAAAGGCTATCTCTGCCTGTCTGTGTGATTTAAAGGCTATCTCTGCCTGTCTCTGTGTGATTTAAAGGCTATCTCTGCCTGTCTCTGTGTGATTTAAAGGCTATCTCTGCCTGTCTCTGTGTGATTTAAATGGTATCTATGCCTGTGTGATTTACAGTTTTTCTCAATAGCTTTGGCTCAATTCTCAAATGAGAATATATTTTTTCAAAGCAATAAGTTCAAATCTCTGAACAATTAGTATCTTGTTAACACCAGATTTGAATTTCTTATTAATTTAAGCAAATTACGTGTTTGGGCACGCGTGCAAAAGATTAAGTACAATTGTCTACAATTTGCACAATAACTACATGCACATGGCTGATCAAAACTGATGAGTTGATTCTCAGTGAAATTGTCATACTCTTCCACAACTTCTAAACATGATTTCACTGTGAACCATCACATGCAAAATGATCCATTCAATGATCAAAATCAGTCAGACATACATGTATATTCAATAAATATCAATGACATGGAATGTTTGTAAGGTCTGCTAAAATTGGCAAATTACCTGCCAGGTGACATAGTAATGAAAGAGGAATCACAATCTTACAAATCAACCAATCAAGTTTGGAAGCATATATATGGAGCTTGCACACAGCACAATCACTATCATGTGTGAACATGGAGGAACATCACAACTCTGAACAGTAGCTACATGCTCGTGGAAGAGAAATAAGAAGATGTGTAAGAATGCGTGGTGGTGGTGTTAGGGGAAGACATAAAAGAGAAAGAGGTAGAAGGCATAGAGTAAGAGTCCCTGTGGAAGAGGGACTCAATGGAAGAGGCTGGTCAGAGAGTACAGCCTAATGTCAACAGGTCCACAGTGTTATAAACCATGGTCTGACAATGGAAGAGGCTGGTCGGAGAGTACAGCCTAATGTAAACAGGTCCACAGTGTCATCAATTGTGCAAACATTCCGTAGGGAAAACAGGTAAATATGTACTTGTTATTTACTTTTGTTACAGCATCTCATTCAAAACAATACAGCAACTATTGTAAAGGTAAATGCAAGTCTGAAAATCACAATGTACTGTAAGATATGTATGCAGAATATATAGTAATACAGTAACACAGCACAATTTGAATACAATACACTATCTGTAACATGATCTCTTTGTGAATTCTACATGTCATATATAGGACTGCACAACGACCTCATGCTGATGGCAGAGCAGCTCTACATGTCATATATAGGACTGCACAACAACCTCATGTTGATGACAGAGCAGCTCTACATGTCATATATAGGACTGCACAACGACCTCATGTTGGTGGCAGAGCAGCTCTACATGTCATATATAGGACTGCACAACAACCTCATGTTGGTGACAGAGCAGCTCTACATGTCATATATAGGACTGCACAACAACCTCATGTTGGTGACAGAGCAGCTCTACATGTCATATATAGGACTGCACAACGACCTCATGTTGGTGACAGAGCAGCTCTACATGTCATATATAGGACTGCACAACGACCTCATGCTGATGACAGAGCAGCTCTACATGTCATATATAGGACTGCACAACGACCTCATGCTGATGACAGAGCAGCTCTACATGTCATATATAGGACTGCACAACGACCTCATGCTGATGACAGAGCAGCTCTACATGTCATATATAGGACTGCACAACGACCTCATGTTGGTGGCAGAGCAGCTCTACATGTCATATAAAGGACTGCACAACGACCTCATGTTGGTGGCAGAGCAGCTCTACATGTCATATATAGGACTGCACAATGACCTCATGCTGATGACAGAGCAGCTCTACATGTCATATATAGGACTGCACAACGACCTCATGCTGATGGCAGAGCAGCTCTACATGTCATATATAGGACTGCACAACGACCTCATGTTGGTGGCAGAGCAGCTCTACATGTCATATATAGGACTGCACAACAACCTCATGTTGGTGACAGAGCAGCTCTACATGTCATATATAGGACTGCACAACAACCTCATGTTGGTGACAGAGCAGCTCTACATGTCATATATAGGACTGCACAACAACCTCATGTTGATGACAGAGCAGTTCTACATGTCATATATAGGACTGCACAACGACCTCATGTTGATGACAGAGCAGCTCTACATGTCATATATAGGACTGCACAACAACCTCATGTTGATGACAGAGCAGTTCTACATGTCATATATAGGACTGCACAACGACCTCATGTTGGTGGCAGAGCAGCTCTACATGTCATATATAGGACTGCACAACAACCTCATGTTGGTGACAGAGCAGCTCTACATGTCATATATAGGACTGCACAACGACCTCATGTTGATGACAGAGCAGCTCTACATGTCATATATAGGACTGCACAACAACCTCATGTTGATGACAGAGCAGTTCTACATGTCATATATAGGACTGCACAACGACCTCATGTTGATGACAGAGCAGCTCTACATGTCATATATAGGACTGCACAACAACCTCATGTTGATGACAGAGCAGTTCTACATGTCATATATAGGACTGCACAACGACCTCATGTTGGTGGCAGAGCAGCTCTACATGTCATATATAGGACTGCACAACGACCTCATGTTGATGACAGAGCAGCTCTACATGTCATATATAGGACTGCACAATGACCTCATGTTGATGGCAGAGCAGCTCTACATGTCATATATAGGACTGCACAACAACCTCATGTTGGTGGCAGAGTAGCTCTACATGTCATATATAGGACTGCACAATGACCTCATGTTGATGGCAGAGCAGCTCTACATGTCATATATAGGACTGCACAACAACCTCATGTTGGTGGCAGAGCAGCTCTACATGTCATATATAGGACTGCACAACGACCTCATGTTGGTGGCAGAGCAGCTCTACATGTCATATATAGGACTGCACAACGACCTCATGTTGATGACAGAGCAGCTCTACATGTCATATATAGGACTGCACAATGACCTCATGCTGGTGGCAGAGCAGCTCTACATGTCATATATAGAAATGCACAACGACCTCATGTTGATGACAGAGCAGCTCTACATGTCATATATAGGACTGCACAACGACCTCATGTTGATGACAGAGCAGCTCTACATGTCATATATAGGACTGCACAACGACCTCATGTTGGTGGCAGAGCAGCTCTACATGTCATATATAGGACTGCACAACGACCTCATGTTGATGGCAGAGCAGCTCTACATGTCATATATAGGACTGCACAACGACCTCATGTTGGTGACAGAGCAGCTCTACATGTCATATATAGGAATGCACAACGACCTCATGTTGGTGGCAGAGCAGCTCTACATGTCATATATAGGACTGCACAACGACCTCGTGTTGATGACAGAGCAGCTCTACATGTCATATATAGAACTGCACAACGACCTCATGTTGATGACAGAGCAGCTCTACATGTCATATATAGGACTGCACAATGACCTCATGTTGATGACAGAGCAGCTCTACATGTCATATATAGGACTGCACAACGACCTCATGTTGGTGGCAGAGCAGCTCTACATGTCATATATAGGACTGCACAACGACCTCATGTTGATGGCAGAGCAGCTCTACATGTCATATATAGGACTGCACAACGACCTCATGTTGATGACAGAGCAGCTCTACATGTCATATATAGGACTGCACAACGACCTCATGTTGATGGCAGAGCAGCTCTAAATGTCATATATAGGACTGCACAACGACCTCATGTTGATGACAGAGCAGCTCTACATGTCATATATAGGACTGCACAACGACCTCATGTTGATGACAGAGCAGCTCTACATGTCATATATAGAACTGCACAACGACCTCATGTTGATGGCAGAGCAGCTCTACATGTCATATATAGGACTGCACAATGACCTCATGTTGATGACAGAGCAGCTCTACATGTCATATATAGGACTGCACAACGACCTCATGCTGGTAGCAGAGCAGCTCTACATGTCATATATAGGACTGCACAACGACCTCATGTTGATGGCAGAGCAGCTCTACATGTCATATATAGGACTGCACAACGACCTCATGCTGATGACAGAGCAGCTCTACATGTCATATATAGGACTGCACAACGACCTCATGCTGGTGGCAGAGCAGCACTACATGTCATATATAGGACTGCACAACGACCTCATGCTGATGACAGAGCAGCTCTACATGTCATATATAGGACTGCACAACGACCTCATGCTGATGACAGAGCAGCTCTACATGTCATATATAGGACTGCACAACGACCTCATGCTGATGACAGAGCAGCTCTACATGTCATATATAGGACTGCACAACGACCTCATGCTGATGACAGAGCAGCTCTACATGTCATATATAGGACTGCACAACGACCTCATGCTGATGACAGAGCAGCTCTACATGTCATATATAGGACTGCACAACGACCTCATGCTGATGACAGAGCAGCTCTACATGTCATATATAGGACTGCACAACGACCTCATGCTGATGACAGAGCAGCTCTACATGTCATATATAGGACTGCACAACGACCTCATGCTGATGACAGAGCAGCTCTACATGTCATATATAGGACTGCACAACGACCTCATGCTGATGACAGAGCAGCTCTACATGTCATATATAGGACTGCAGAACGACCTCATGCTGATGACAGAGCAGCTCTACATGTCATATATAGGACTGCACAACGACCTCATGTTGGTGGCAGAGCAGCTCTACATGTCATATAAAGGACTGCACAACGACCTCATGTTGGTGGCAGAGCAGCTCTACATGTCATATATAGGACTGCACAACGACCTCATGTTGATGACAGAGCAGCTCTACATGTCATATATAGGACTGCACAACGACCTCATGTTGGTGGCAGAGCAGCTCTACATGTCATATAAAGGACTGCACAACGACCTCATGTTGGTGGCAGAGCAGCTCTACATGTCATATATTGGACTGCATAACGACCTCATGTTGATGACAGAGCTGCTCTACATGTCATATATAGGACTGCACAACGACCTCATGTTGATGACAGAGCAGCTCTACATGTCATATATTGGACTGCATAACGACCTCATGTTGATGACAGAGCTGCTCTACATGTCATATATAGGACTGCACAACGACCTCATGCTGATGACAGAGCAGCTCTACATGTCATATATAGGACTGCACAACGACCTCATGTTGGTGGCAGAGCAGCTCTACATATCATATAAAGGACTGCACAACGACCTCATGTTGATGACAGAGCTGCTCTACATGTCATATATAGGACTGCACAACGACCTCATGTTGATGACAGAGCAGCTCTACATGTCATATATAGGACTGCACAACGACCTCATGTTGATGACAGAGCAGCTCTACATGTCATATATAGAACTGCACAACGACCTCATGCTGGTGGCAGAGCAGCTCTACATGTCATATATAGGACTGCACAACGACCTCATGCTGGTGGCAGAGCAGCAGTCAGCAGCCATCAGCAAGAACAAGACATTTGCCACATGGTCATAGTCAACAATTCCATCAGGCTAATAGAGATCCAAAGTGCAATCATAAATGACAACAATATCTTCGCAAACATCAGTTCTGTCAGTCAGCATTTCCACTATAGACAGAGTTTTGAAAAAAAATCAAATTTTACATTTACATTTAAGTCATTTAGCAGACGCTCTTATCCAGAGCGACTTACAAATTGGTGCATTCACCTTATGACATCCAGTGGAACAGCCACTTTACAATAGTGCATCTAAATCTTTTAGGGGGGGTGAGAAGGATTACTTATCCTATCCTAGGTATTCCTTAAAGAGGTGGGGTTTCAGGTGTCTCCGGAAGGTGGTGATTGACTCCGCTGTCCTGGCGTCGTGAGGGAGTTTGTTCCACCATTGGGGGGCCAGAGCAGCGAACAGTTTTGACTGGGCTGAGCAGGAACTGTACTTCCTCAGTGGTAGGGAGGCGAGCAGGCCAGAGGTGGATGAACGCAGTGCCCTTGTTTGGGTGTAGGGCCTGATCAGAGCCTGGAGGTACTGAGGTGCCGTTCCCCTCACAGCTCCGTAGGCAAGCACCATGGTCTTGTAGCGGATGCGAGCTTCAACTGGAAGCCAGTGGAGAGAGCGGAGGAGCGGGGTGACGTGAGAGAACTTGGGAAGGTTGAACACCAGACGGGCTGCGGCGTTCTGGATGAGTTGTAGGGGTTTAATGGCACAGGCAGGGAGCCCAGCCAACAGCGAGTTGCAGTAATCCAGACGGGAGATGACAAGTGCCTGGATTAGGACCTGCGCCGCTTCCTGTGTGAGGCAGGGTCGTACTCTGCGGATGTTGTAGAGCATGAACCTACAGGAACGGGCCACCGCCTTGATGTTAGTTGAGAACGACAGGGTGTTGTCCAGGATCACGCCAAGGTTCTTAGCGCTCTGGGAGGAGGACACAATGGAGTTGTCAAGCGTGATGGCGAGATCATGGAACGGGCAGTCCTTCCCTGGGAGGAAGAGCAGCTCCGTCTTGCCGTGGTTCAGCTTGAGGTGGTAATCCGTCATCCACACTGATATGTCTGCCAGACATGCAGAGATGCGATTCGCCACCTGGTCATCAGAAGGGGGAAAGGAGAAGATTAATTGTGTGTCGTCTGCATAGCAATGATAGGAGAGACCATGTGAGGTTATGACAGAGCCAAGTGACTTGGTGTATAGCGAGAATAGGAGAGGGCCTAGAACAGAGCCCTGGGGGACACCAGTGGTGAGAGCACGTGGTGAGGAGACAGATTCTCGCCACGCCACCTGGTAGGAGCGACCTGTCAGGTAGGACGCAATCCAAGCGTGGGCCGCGCCGGAGATGCCCAACTCGGAGAGGGTGGAGAGGAGGATCTGATGGTTCACAGTATCGAAGGCAGCCGATAGGTCTAGAAGGATGAGAGCAGAGGAGAGAGAGTTAGCTTTAGCAGTGCGGAGCGCTCCGTGATACAGAGAAGAGCAGTCTCAGTTGAATGACTAGTCTTGAAACCTGACTGATTTGGATCAAGAAGGTCATTCTGAGAGAGATAGCGGGAGAGCTGGCCAAGGACGGCACGTTCAAGAGTTTTGGAGAGAAAAGAAAGAAGGGATACTGGTCTGTAGTTGTTGACATCGGAGGGATCGAGTGTAGGTTTTTTCAGAAGGGGTGCAACTCTCGCTCTCTTGAAGACGGAAGGGACGTAGCCAGCGGTCAGGGATGAGTTGATGAGCGAGGTGAGGTAAGGGAGAAGGTCTCCGGAAATGGTCTGGAGAAGAGAGGAGGGGATAGGGTCAAGCTGGCAGGTTGTTGGGCGGCCGGCCGTCACAAGACGCGAGATTTCATCTGGAGAGAGAGGGGAGAAAGAGGTCAGAGCACAGGGTAGGGCAGTGTGAGCAGAACCAGCGGTGTCGTTTGACTTAGCAAACGAGGATCGGATGTCGTCGACCTTCTTTTCAAAATGGTTGACGAAGTCATCAAATGACTATGAAACAACTGTACAAGGTGCCATTTGAGAGGAATAGTGACAGAATGAAGAAGCTGCGGTACCAGTATGTTCAGGTAGGAGCTGTGGTACCAGTATGTCCAGGTAGGAGCTGTGGTACCAGTATGTCCAGGTAGGAGCTGTGGTACCAGTATGTCCAGGTAGGAGCTGTGGTACCAGTATGTCCAGGTAGGAGATGTGGTACCAGTATGTCCAGGTAGGAGCTGTGGTACCAGTATGTCTAGGTAGGAGCTGTGGTACCAGTATGTCCAGGTAGGAGATGTGGTACCAGTATGTCCAGGTAGGAGCTGTGGTACCAGTATGTCCAGGTAGGAGCTGTGGTACCAGTATGTCCAGGTAGGAGATGTGGTACCAGTATGTCCAGATAGGAGCTGTGGTACCAGTATGTCTAGGTAGGAGCTGTGGTACCAGTATGTCCAGGTAGGAGCTGTGCTACCAGTATGTCCATGTAGGAGCTGTGCTACCAGTATGTCCAGGTAGGAGCTGCGGTAGCAGTATGTCCAGGTAAACCATTGGTGTGCACATGGTGTATTGTACATGGAGTTTTACTGTCCTTCAGTGATACAGTATATACTTCCTGAAGTTGTAGATACCCATAAGAACAGAAAACATTTCTACATTTCTACTAAACTGTCAGATTCTAGAATAAGCTATGTAAAATAAACTTTATCTTCTGTTTCTGTGTTACTATATAGAAAATAATGGAGCTGGAAGGACATGAAATGACCCACATTCTTGTTTTTGTGGACGAGGCTGGGCTCAATCTGGCCAAAGGCAGGAGACGTGGCCGCAATCTCATTGGACACCGGGCCACAATTGGCACACCAGGCCAACGCGGGTGCAATATTAGAATGTGTGCTGCCATTTCTGAGAATGGTGCACACATATTTCACACATTGGGCCCTATAACATGACTGTCGCTGTGTGATTTAAAGGGTATCTATGCCTGTCTCTGTGTGATTTAATGGGCATCTGTGTGATTTAAAGCGTATCAGTGGGATTTAATGGGTATCTGTGTGATTTAAAGGGTATCTGTGTGATTTAATGGGTATCTATTTGATTTAAAGCATATATGTGGGATTTAATGGGTATCTGTGTGATTTAAAGGGTATCTGTGTGATTTAAAGGGTATCTGTGTGATTTAAAGGGTATCTGTCATTCACCAGGTTTCCATCTAACCTTTTTAATGCGAGTAAATAACGTTGGATAAAAAATGTAATGACAGGCCTCATGGAAACAGAACATTTTTCAGTAAAGTTTCCAAATACCAACAAAACTGTTATACAAGGTTGGATCTTTTTGTGTCTGTAAAATTAATTATGCGAGGAATGTCGGTGGAAATGCTTTTATGCTCAAATATTGATATAATAACAATGATATCAAAGTTAACTTGGAGTCACACGATGACATGTTGTGTGGTCCTCCCACTACGACTCGTCAGGAAAGCATGCAGTTTATTAGGCTACAGATGAAATAAGTTATGATGAACTTTACAGGGTGGTGAAAGTGCAAGGTGATGAGCTTGATGCTCCTTTCAATACATATCAAGGGTCTTATTCTGGTGACATGGTGATTGATGCTTTGCTATCGTTTGACAATTATAAATAATCTCGCTCTTTTGTCCATAATAATATTCTCATGTAGGCTACATGTGCGCTCTAGCCAAGCACACAGATAGAGCTGTTGGCTAGAGTACACGTGCCAATACCAGAATGGGCTCATTCTCTATATAACGCAGATTTCTTGTGAAAACCATCAGTAGAGTTGAAAAAGCAATGGAATCCGATTTAACTTGTATTTTTTATTTGGTACATGGGAATTTATCCGCAAAGGGCATTTTTATGTCACATGCAGCCTTTTATCTGAAACAAGTCAATTTGATGGAAACACATCTCTGGTTGGAAAATGCGTGTATTTTTTAAATGCGGATTTTAGACTATTCACATGAAAATCTGTCACCAATTGGATGGAAACTTATCTTATGGCTGTCTCTATGTGATGCCAAGGGTATCTATGACTGTCACTGTGTGATAGAAAGGGTCTATTTTTTTTATTTAAAAGGTATCTGTGTAATTTAAAGGGTATCTGTGTGATTTAAATGGTATTTTGAATTGAATTGACTTTATTTTGGGTAACAGACATATACAATAAAATGTTCAATGTGGATCCAGAGGATAGCACTTGAAAGTATTAATTAAAACGCTTGTTTCCACAGTGGTCCTCGATGGTAAAAACAATAACACATATAATGATTAAAAGGCAAGACAAAATTACAAACAACCATAAATATATTCATTTATATTGACACCCTAAAAGGTGGCACTATTCACTGCACTTCACCCTAACCTTAAAAATCAACCATATTCATTTCACGTTAAAACATTCTATTAATTGCACATTTGAATGATTTAAAAAGTATCTGTGTGATTTAAAGGGTATCTGTGTGATTTAAAGGCTATCTAAGAGTCATGAGGACGGATAAGTCAAATCCTCTGTGTGACCTCTACTATGTGGGTTAGGGCCTGTACATAGTGTTTGTGCCCGCATGTGTGTGTATCTGTCTCTATTTGTGTGTGTATCTGTCTATGTATGTGTGCTATGTGTGTGTATGCATCTGTCTCTGTGTGTTGTTAATCTGTGTGTGTGTGTTCCTCTGTCTCCTCCCCAGGAGATGCAGCTGGAGCATGCGCGGCAGGCCTTTGTTCAGAGGGACAAGGCCCACAGCGGCTCCATCTCCGCCCTGGACTTCAGGGACATCATGGTCACCATCCGGCCCCACATGCTCACACCCTTTGTGGAGGAGAGCCTGGTGGCGGTGGGTCTGGCTTCCTGGTTCTCTGCTTCTCCTCCCAACTCTCCCTCTATCCTTCTCCTAACATGACACAAAGACACAGCGTATGGAACCTCAAACCTCTCTGACAGCAAACCAGGCAGTTGAATATCTCTCTCTCACACCCATACAAACACACACACACACACACACACACTCACACATATCTGTTTTGGTGTCCTCATTTTTTCTCTCTATGTGAGGAAATAATTTTATCACAATTGTGGTATTACATGTATGAATGGTATGTTTGTGTGAGTAATTAAGTATGTACAGTACCAGTCAAAAGTTGTATTTATTTGTACTATTTTCTACATTGTAGAATAATAATGAAGACATCAAAACTATGAAATAAAACATATGGAATCATGTCGTAACCAAAATAGTGTTAAACAAATCCAAATATATTTTAGATTCTTCAAAGTAGCCACCCTTTGCCTTGATGACAGCTTTGCACACTCTTGGCATTCTCTCAACAAGCTTCACGAGGAGTGCTTTTCCAACAGTCTTGTAAAGACTTCCCACATTTGCTGAGCACTTTTTTGGCTGATTTTCCTTCACTCTGCGGTCCAACTCATCCCAAATTGGGTTGAGGTTGGTTGATTGTGGAGGCCAGGTCATCTGATGCAGCACTCCATCACTCTCCTTGGTCAAATAGCACAAATTACACAGTCTGGAGGTGTGTTGGGTCATTGTCCTATTGAAAAACAAATGTTAGACCCACTAAACGCAAACCAGATAGGATGGTGTGTCACTGCAGAATGGTGTGGTAGCCATGCTGGTTAAGTGTGCCTTGAATTCTAAATAAATCACAGACAGTGTAACCAGCAAAGCACCCCCACACCATCACACCTCCTCCTCCGTGTTTCACGGTAGGAACCACACATGCTGAGATCATCCGTTCACCTACTCTGCGTGTCACAAAGACACGGCGTATGGAACCAAACATCTCTAATTTGGACTCATGAGGTCTAATGTCCATTGTTCTTGTTTCTTGACCCAACCAAGTCTCTTCTTCTTATTGGTGTCCTTTAGAAGTGTTTTTTTTCATCAATTCGACCATGAAGGCTGTATTCACACAGTCTCCTCTGAACAGTTAATGTAGTGTAGATGTCTGTTACTTGAACTCTGTGAAGCATTTAATTGGCATGCAATCTGAGGCTGGTAACTCTAATGAACTTATCCTCTGCAGCAAAGGTAACTCTGGGTCTTCATTTCCTGTGTCGGTCCTCATTAAAGCCAGTTTCATCATAGCGCTTGATGGTTTTTGCGACTACACTTGAAACTTTCGAAGTTCTTGACATGTTCCGTATTGACTGATCTTCATGTCTTAAAGTAATGATGGACTGTCTTTCTCTTTGCTCATTTGAGCTGTTCTTGCCATAATATGTATTAAGAAGGAAAGAAATTCCACAAAGGAACTTTTAACAAGGCACTCCTGTTAATTGAAATGCATTCATGACTACCTCATGAAGCTGTTTGAGAGAATGCCAAGAGTGTGCAAAGCTGTCATCAAGGCAAAGGGTGGCTATTTTGAAGAATCTAAAACATGAAATATATTTGGATTTGTTTAACACTTTTTTGGTTACTACATGATTCCAAATGTGTTATTTCATAGTTTTGCTGTTTTCACTATTATTCTACAATGTAGAAAATAGTAAAATAAAGAAAACCCTTGAATGACTAGGTGTGTCCAAACTTCTGACTGGTACTGTATGTCTCACATGTCACTGGTTGTGTGTGTCTCCCTCCATGTCTAGCCTGTTTTATAAACACCTGGTGAACTCTGTCATTTTCCCCACAATGTTTACCTCATAATCCAGCCATCTCTTGGTCCATGTTAGTAAACATACACTCACTTCCATTACAGACTCATTAAACACAAGGCTGTATGTGGAACCAAACCTACACAACTCTATACACTCTACACACACTCTACACACAATCTACACACCACACACACTCTACACACACTCCACACTACACACACTACATACTCTATAAACTCTACACAAACGCTACTACACACAGTACATACTCTATAAACTCTACACACTACACACACGCTCTACACATTCTACATACTCTATCAACTCTACACACACTCTACAAAAACTCTACACACTACACACAGTACATAACTCTATAAACTCTACACACACTCTACATACTACACACACTACATACTCTATAAACTCTACACACACTCTACACACTACACACACTACATACTCTATCATCTCTACATGCACACTACACACACTACATACTCTATCAACTCTACACACACTCTACACACTACACACACTACACAATCTATAGACTCTACACACTCTCTACACACTACACACACTACATACTCTATCAACTCTACACACACTACATACGCTATAAATTCTACACACTACACACACTCTACACATTCTACACACACACACACACACTACACACTCTACACGCACACTACACACTCTACACACACTATACACTCTAAACACACACTACACACTCTAAACACACACTACACACTCTACACACTACACCCACTACACACACACTCTACACACAATCTATAGACTCTACACACACTACATACTCTATATACTCTACACACACTCTACACACACTATACACACTACACACACTCTACATGCACATTATACCCACCACACACACTCTACACACACTACACAATCTATAGACTCTACACACACACTACACACACAACATACTCTACACACTACACAATCTACACACTCTACACTCTACACACACTACACACTCTACATACACTCTACACACTCTACACTCTACACACACTCTACACACACTACACACTGTACATACACTACACACTCTACACACACTACACACACACACTACACACTACACACTCTACACTCTACACACACACTACACACACTACACACTCTACACACTACACCCACTACACACACTCTACACACAATCTATAGACTCTACACACACTACATACTCTATATACTCTACACACACTCTACATGCACACTATACCCACCACACACACTCTACACACACTACACAATCTATAGACTCTACACACATGACATACTCTACACACTACACACTACACACTCTACACTCTACACACACTCTACACACACTACACACTGTACATACACTACACACTCTACACACACTACACACACTACACACTCTACACACACTACACACTCTACACTCTACGCATACTACACACTCTACACACTACACTCTACACACTCTACACACTCTATACACACACTACACACTCTATACACACACTACACACTACACACACTACACACTCTACCAACACTACACACTCTACACTCTACGCATACTACACACTCTACACACTACACTCTACACACTCTATACACACACTACACACTCTATACACACACTACACACTCTACACACTACACACACTGCACACTCTACATACACTTACACACACTCTACACACACTACAACCACTCTACACACTACACACACTCTACACTCTACACACACTCTACACACTCTACACACAAACTACACACACACTACAAACTCTACACACACACTACACACTCTACACCCACTACACACACTACACACTCTACAATCTACACACACTCTACACACTCTACATACTCTACAAACTCTACACACACTACATACTCTACACACTCTACACACACTACACACGCTACACACTCTACACACACACTACACACTTTACACACAATATACACACACTACACACTCTACACCCACTATGCACGCTACACACACTACACACTCTATACACACACTACACACTACACACACTACACACTCTACACACTACACACTCTACATACACTACACACACTCTACACACACTACACCCACTCTACACACTCTACACTCTACACCCACTCTACACACTACACACTCTACACTCTACACACACTCTACACTCTACACACACACTACACACTCTACACACAAACTACACACACACTACACACTCTACACTCTACACACACTCTACACCCACTACACACACTACACACTCTACACTCTACACACACTCTACACTCTACACATACACTACACATTCTACACACAAACTACACACACACTACAAACTCTACACACACACTACACACTCTACACTCTACACACACTACACACACTACACACTCTACACTCTACACACACTCTACACACACTACACATTCTACATACACTCTACACACACTACACACTCTATACACACTCTACACACACTACACACTCTACACCCATTATACACTATACACACACTACACACTCTACAGACACTACACACTCTTCGCGCACTCTACACACACGACAAAATGTATACACACACAACACATTCTACAGACTCTACACACACTCTCTCCCTCTAATCTCACACATACAGTTGAAGTCGGAAGTTTACATACACCTTAGCCAAATACATTTAAACTCAGTTTTTCACAATTCAAATAAAAAAAATCCAAATCAAATCAAATGTATTTGTCACATACACATGGTTAGCAGATGTTAATGCGAGTGTAGCGCAATGCTTGTGTTTCTAGTTCCGACAATGCAGTAATAACCAACGAGTAACCTAACCTAACAATTCCAAAACTACTACCTTTACAAGTGTAAAGGGATAAAGAATATGTACATAAAGATATATGAATGAGTGATGGTACAGAACGGCATGGTATCGAGTACAGTATATACAGTGGGGCAAAAAAGTATTTAGTCAGCCACCAATTGTGCAAGTTCTCCCATTTAAAAAGATGAGAGAGGCCTGTAATTTTCATCATAGCTACACTTCAACTATGACAGAAAAAATGAGGAAGAAAAAAAAATCTAGAAAATCACATTGTAGGATCCAAATTATGGTGGAAAATAAGTATTTGGTCACCTCCAAACAAGCAAGATTTCTGGCTCTCACAGACCTGTAACTTCTTCTTTAAGAGGCTCCACTGTCCCTCTCGTTACCTGTATTAATGGCACCTGTTTGAACTTGTTATCAGTATAAAAGACACTTGTCCACAACCTCAAACAGTCACACTCCAAACTCCACTATGGCCAAGACCAAAGAGCTGTCAAAGGACACCAGAAACAAAATTGTAGACCTGCACCAGGCTGGCAAGACTGAATCTGCAATAGGTAAGCAGCTTGGTTTGAAGAAATCAACTGTGGGAGCAATTATTAGGAAATGGAAGACATACAAGACCACTGATAATCTCCCTCGATCTGGGGCTCCACGCAAAATCTCACACCGTGGGGTCAAAATCATCACAAGAACGGTGAGCAAAAATCCCAGAACCATACGGGGGGACCTAGTGAATGACCTGCAGAGAGCTGGGACCAAAGTAACAAAGCCTACCATCAGTAACACACTATGCCGCCAGGGACTCAAATCCTGCAGTGCCAAACGTGTCCCCTTGCTTAAGCCAGTACATGTCCAGGCACGTCTGAAGTTTGCTAGAGAGCATTTGGATGATCCAGAAGAAGATTGGGAGAATGTCATATGGTCAGATGAAACCAAAATATAACTTTTTGGTAAAAACTCAACTCGTGTTTGGAGGACAAAGAATGCTGAGTTGCACCCAAAGAACACCATACCTACTGTGAAGCATGGGGGTGGAAACATCATGCTTTGGGGCTGTTTTTCTGCAAAGGGACCAGGACAACTGATCCGTGTAAAGGAAAGAATGAATGGGACCATGTATCGTGAGATTTTGAGTGATAACCTCTTTCCATCAGCAAGGGCATTGAAGATGAAACGTGGCTGGGTCTTTCAGCATGACAATGATCCCAAACACACCGCCCGGGCAACGAAGGAGTGGGTTCGTAAGAGGCATTTCAAGGTCCTGGAGTGGCCTAGCCAGTCTCCAGATCTCAACCCCATAGAAAATCTTTGGAGGGAGTTGAAAGTCCGTGTTGCCCAGCAACAGCCCCAAAACATCAATGCAGATCTGCATGGAGGAATGGGCCAAAATACCAGCAACAGTGTGTGAAAACCTTGTGAAGACTTACAGAAAACGTTTGACCTCTGTCATTGCCAACAAAGGGTATATAACAAATTATTGAGATAAACTTTTGTTATTGACCAAATACTTATTTGCCACCATAATTTGCAAATAAATTCATTAAAAATCCTACAATGTGATTTTCTGGATTTTTTTCTCATTTTGTCTGTCATAGTTGAAGTGTACCTATGATGAAAATTACAGGCCTCTCTCATGTTTTTAAGTGGGAGAACTTACACAATTGGTGACTGACTAAATACTTTTTTGCCCCACAGTACATATGAGATGAGTAATGTAGGGTATGTAAACAAAGTGGCATAGTTTAAAGTGGCTAGTGATACATGTATTACATAAAGATGCAGTAGATGATATAGAGTACAGTATATACATATACATATGAGATGAGTAATGTAGGGTATGTAAACATTATATTAAGTAGCATTGTTTAAAGTGGCGAGTGATATATTTTCCATCAATTTCCATCAATTCCCATTATTAAAGTGGCTGGAGTTGAGTCAGTGTGTTGGCAGCAGCCACTCAATGTTAGTGGTGGCTGTTTAACAGTCTGATGGCCTTGAGATAGAAGCTGTTTTTCAGACTCTCGGTCCCTGCTTTGATGCACTTGTACTGACCTCGCCTTTTGGATGATAGCGGGGTGAACAGGCAGTGGCTCGGGTGGTTGTTGTCCTTGATGATCTTTATGGCCTTCCTGTGACATCGGGTGGTGTAGGTGTCCTGGAGGGCAGGGCTGGTAGTCAGGTAGTTTGCCCCCGGTGATGCGTTGTGCAGACCACACTACCCTCTGGAGAGCCTTACGGTTGTGGGCGGAGCAGTTGCCGTACCAGGCGGTGATACAGCCCGACAGGATGCTCTCGATTGTGCATCTGTAGAAGTTTGTGAGTGCTTTTGGTGACAAGCCAAATTTCTTCAGCCTCCTGAGGTTGAAGAGGCGCTGCTGCACCTTCTTCACAACGCTGTCTGTGTGGGTGGACCAATTCAGTTTGTCTGTGATGTGTACGCCGAGGAACTTAAAACTTACTACCCTCTCCACTACTGTCCCATCGATGTGCTCCCTCTGCTGTTTCCTGAAGTCCACAATCATCTCCTTAGTTTTGTTGACGTTGAGTGTGAGGTTATTTTCCTGACACCACACTCCGAGGGCCCTCACCTCCTCCCTGTAGGCCGTCTCGTCGTTGTTGGTAATCAAGCCTACCACTGTAGTGTCGTCCGCAAACTTGATGATTGAGTTGGAGGCGTGCATGGCCACGCAGTCGTGGGTGAACAGGGAGAACAGGAGAGGGCTCAGAACGCACCCTTGTGGGGCCCCAGTGTTGAGGATCAGCGGGGTGGAGATGTTGTTACCTACCCTCACCACCTGGGGGCGGCCCGTCAGGAAGTCCAGTACCCAGTTGCACAGGGCGGGGTCGAGACCCAGGGTCTCGAGCTTGATGACGAGCTTGGAGGGCACTATGGTGTTAAGTGCTGAGCTGTAGTCGATGAACAGCAGTCTCACATAGGTATATATTCCTCTTGTCCAGATGGGTTAGGGCAGTGTGCAGTGTGGTTGAGATTGCATCGTCTGTGGACCTATTTGGGCGGTAAGCAAATTGGAGTGGGTCTAGGGTGTCAGGTAGGGTGGAGGTGATATGGTCCTTGACTAGTCTCTCAAAGCACTTCATGATGACGGAAGTGAGTGCTACGGTAGTCGTTTAGCTCAGTTACCTTAGCTTTCTTGGGAACAGGGACAATGGTGGCCCTCTTGAAGCATGTGGGAACAGCAGCCTGGGATAAGGATTGATTGAATATGTCCGTAAACACGCCTGCCAGCTGGTCTGCGCATACTCTGAGGACGCGGCTGGGGATGCCGTCTGGGCCTGCAGCCTTGCGAGGGTTAACACGTTTAAATGTTTTACTCACGTCGGCTGCAGTGAAGGAGAGTCCGCATGTTTTGGTTGCGGGCCGTGTCAGTGCCACTGTATTGTCCTCAAACTGGGCAAAAAAGTTATTTAATCTGCCAGGGAGCAAGACATCCTGGTCCGTGACGGGGCTGGTTTTCTTTTTGTAATCCGTGATTGACTGTAGACCCTGCCACATACCTCTTGTGTCTGAGCCGTTGAATTGCGGCTCTACTTTGTCTCTATACTGACGCTTAGCTTGTTTGATTCCTGACATTTAATCCTAGTAAAAATGCCCTGTCTTAGGTCATTTAGGATCACCACTTTATTTTAAGAATGTGAAATGTCAGAATAATAGTAGAGAGATGTATTTATTTCAGCATTTATTCCTTTCATCACATTCCCAGTGGGTCAGAAGTTTACATACAATCAATTAGTATTTGGTAGCATTGCCTTTAAATTGTTTAATTTGGGTCACATGTTTTGGGTAGCCTTCCACAAGCTTACCACAATAAGTTGGGTGAATTCTGGCCCATTCCTCCTAACAGAGCTGGTGTAACTGAGTCAGGTTTGTAGGCCTCCTTGCTCGCACACACCTTTTCAGTTCTGCCAACAAATTTTCTATAGGATTAAGGTCAGGGCTTTGTGATGGCCACTTCAATTCCTTGACTTTGTTGTCCTTAAGCCATTTTACCACAACTTTGTCAGTATGCTTGGGGTCATTGTCCATTTGGAAGACCCATTTGCGACCAAGCTTTAATTTCCTGACTGATGTCTTGAGATGTTGCTTCAATATATCCACGTAATTTTCCTTCCTCATGATGCCATTTATTTTGTGAAGTGCACCAGTCCCTCCTGCAGCAAAGCACCCCCACAACATGATGCTGCCACCCCCGTGCTTCACGGTTGGGATGGTGTTCTTCGGCTTGCAAGCCTCCCCTTTTTCCTCCAAACATAATGATGATCATTATGGCCAAACAGTTCTATTTTTGTTTCATCAGACCAGAGGACATTTCTCCAAAAAGTACTATCTTTGTCCCCATGTCCCCATGTGCAGTTGCAAGTGGCTTCTTCCTTGCTGAGTGGCCTTTCAGGTTATGTCGATATAGGACTCGTTTGACTGTGGATATAGATACTTTTGTACCTGTTTCCTCCAGCATCTTCACAAGGTCCTTTGCTGTTGTTCTGGGATTGATTTGCACTTTTCATACGTTAATCTCTAGGAGACAGAACGCGTCTCCGGCTGCGTGGTCCCATGGTGTTTATACTTGCGTACTATCGTAAAGAGGCACTGAGTTTGAAGATAGGCCTTGAAATAGATCCACAGGTACACCTCCAATTGACTCAAATGATGTCAATTAGCTTATCAGAAGCTTCTAAAGCCATGACATAATTTTCTGGAATTTTCCATGCTGTTTAAAGGCTTAAAGGCAAAGTCATTTTAGTGTTTGTAAACTTCTGACCCACTGAAATTGTGATACAGTGAATTATAAGTTAAATAATCTGTATGTAACAATCTGTAACAGTTGTTGGAAAAATGACTTGTGTCATGGACAAAGTAGATGTCCGAACCGACTTGCCAAACTACAGTTTGTTAACAAAAAATTTGTGGAGTGGTTGATAAAACGAGTTTTAATAACTCCAACCAAAGTGTATGTAAACTTCCAACTTCAACAGTACCTAAAAATGATAAATGATAAATAGAACGCTCCGTTTGCCCAAATATGTTCTCTTCTCTCCCTTTGTGCCCCGCTACATGGCAAGGGTGTAGATGTCATGGCTAGGGTGTAAATGTCATTGCTAGGGTGTAAATGTCATGGCTATGGTGTAGATGTCATGGCTAGGGTGTAGATGTCATGTCTAGGGTGTAAATGTCATGGCTAGGGTGTAGATGTCACGGATAGGGTGTACATGTCATGGCTAGGGTGTAGATGTCATGGCTAGGGTGTAAATGTCATGGCTAGGGTGTAAATGTCATGGCTAGGGTGTAAATGTCATGGCTAGGGTGTAGATGTCATGGCTAGGGTGTAGATGTCATGGCTAGGGTGTAAATGTCATTGCTAGGGTGTAAATGTCATGGCTCGGGTGTAAATGTCATGGTTAGGGTGTAAATGTCATTGCTAGGGTGTAAATGTCATGGCTATGGTGTAGATGTCATGGCTTGGGTGTAGATGTCATGGCTAGGGTGTAAATGTCATGGCTAGGGTGTAAATGTCATGGCTAGGGTGTAAATGTCATGGCTAGGGTGTAAATGTCATGGCTAGGGTGTAAATGTCATGGCTAGGGTGTAGATGTCATGGCGAGGGTGTAGATGTCATGGCTAGGGTGTAAATGTCATTGCCAGGGTGTACATGTCATGGCTAGGGTGTAAATGTCATTGCTAGGGTGTAAATGTCATGGCTATGGTGTAAAT